>NC_090400.1:24959635-25259635 GCF_036365525.1 Heterodontus francisci | reverse complement strand
TACTACTAGCCCATCCCTCTGCTACTGTTACTACTAGCCCACCCCACTACTGCTGTTACTACTAGCCCATCCCACTGCAACTGTTACTACTAGCCCACCTCACTACTGCTGTTACTACTAGCCCATCCCTCTGCTACTGTTACTACCAGCCCATCCCTCTGCTACTGTTACTACTAGCCCACCCCACTACTGCTGTTACTACTAGCCCACCCCACTACTGCTGTTACTACTAGCCCACCTCACTACTGCTGTTACTACTAGCCCATCCCTCTGCTACTGTTACTACCAGCCCATCCCTCTGCTACTGTTACTACTAGCCCACCACACTACTGCTGTTACTACTAGCCCATCACACTGCTGCTGTTACTACTAGCCCACCACACTACTGCTGTTACTACTAGCCCACCACACTGCTGCTGTTACAACTAGCCCATCCCACTGCAACTGTTACTACTCGCCCACCACACTGCTGCTGTTACTACTAGCCCATCCCACTACTGCTGTTACTACTAGCCCATCCCACTGCTGCTGTTACTTCTAGCCCATCCCACTACTGCTGTTACTACTATCCCACCACACTGCTACTGTTACTACCAGCCCACCCCACTACTGCTGTTACTACGAGCCCACCCCACTACTGCTGTTACTACGAGCCCACCCCACTACTGCTGTTACTACTAGGACACCCCACTGCTACTGTTACTACTAGCCCACCCCACTGCTACTGTTACTACCAGCCCATCCCTCTGCTACTGTTACTACTAGCCCACCACACTACTGCTGTTACTACTAGCCCACCACACTGCTGCTGTTACAACTAGCCCACCCCACTGCTACTGTTACTACCAGCCCATCCCACTGCTGCTGTTACTACTAGCCCACCCCACTGCTACTGTTACTACCAGCCCATCCCACTACTGCTGTTACTACTATCCCACCACACTGCTACTGTTACTACCAGCCCACCCCACTACTGCTGTTACTACTATCCCACCACACTGCTACTGTTACTACTAGCCCACCCCACTACTGCTGTTACTACTAGGACACCCCACTGCTACTGTTACTACTAGCCCACCCCACTGCTACTGTTACTACCAGCCCATCCCTCTGCTACTGTTACTACTAGCCCACCACACTACTGCTGTTACTACTAGCCCACCACACTGCTGCTGGTACAACTAGCCCATCCCACTGCAACTGTTACTACTCGCCCACCACACTGCTGCTGTTACTACTAGCCCATCCCACTACTGCTGTTACTACTAGCCCATCCCACTGCTGCTGTTACTTCTAGCCCATCCCACTACTGCTGTTACTACTATCCCACCACACTGCTACTGTTACTACCAGCCCACCCCACTACTGCTGTTACTACGAGCCCACCCCACTACTGCTGTTACTACTAGGACACCCCACTGCTACTGTTACTACTAGCCCACCCCACTGCTACTGTTACTACTAGCCCACCCCACTACTGCTGTTACTACTAGGACACCCCACTGCTACTGTTACTACTAGCCCACCCCACTGCTGCTGTTACTACTAGCCCACCCCACTACTGCTGTTACTACGAGCCCACCCCACTACTGCTGTTACTACTAGGACACCCCACTGTTACTGTTCCTACTAGCCCACCCCACTGCTGCTGTTACTACTAGCCCACCCCACTACTGCTGTTACTACGAGCCCACCCCACTACTGCTGTTACTACTAGCCCACCCCACTGCTACTGTTACTACTAGCCCACCTCACTACTGCTGTTACTACTAGCCCATCCCACTGCTGCTGTTACTACTAGCCCACCCCACTACTGCTGTTACTACGAGCCCACCCCACTACTGCTGTTACTACTAGGACACCCCACTGCTACTGTTACTACGAGCCCACCCCACTACTGCTGTTACTACTAGGACACCCAACTGCTACTGTTACTACTAGCCCACCTCACTACTGCTGTTACTACTAGCCCATCCCACTGCTACTGTTACTACTAGCCCACCTCACTACTGCTGTTACTACTAGCCCATCCCACTGCTGCTGTTACTACTAGCCCACCCCACTACTGCTGTTACTACTAGCCCATCCCACTATCACTGGCTAGGCCATCATTTATTGTCCATCCTTAATTGTCCTTGAGAAGGTGGTGGTGAACAGGAGAAGGTGGACCTGTGCAGGCCAGATGGGTTGCTCCTGAACAAATTTGGGATAAATTTCCTTGCAGGGCGATTTACAAGTGCTATTGGGGAGCGTTTAAACTAACTTGACAGGGGTATGGGAATCAGGAGGAAATATCAGAGAGGAGTACCAAAATGAACAGAATACTGGGAGAGATAGATTTTTTTTATTATTATTCGTTTGTGGGATGTGGACGTCGCTGGCTATGTCAGCATTTATTGCCCATCCCTAATTGCTCTTGAGAAGGTGGTGGTGAGCTGCCATCTTGAACCGTTGCAGTCTATTTGGGGTAGGTACACAGGGCTGTGAAGAAGGGAGTTCCAGGATTTTGACCCAGCGACAGTGAAGGAACGGTGATATAGTTCCAAGTCAGGATGGTATGTGACTTGGAGGGGGATTTGCAGGGGTGGTGTTCCCATGCCTCTCCTGCCGTTGTCCTTCCAGGTGGTAGAGGTCATGATTTGGAAGGTGCTGTCGAAGGAGCATTGGTGAGTTGCTGCAATGCATCTTGTATATGGTACGCACTGCTGCCACTGTGCATCAGTGGATGGGGTGACAATCAAGCGGGCTGCTTTGTCCTGGATGGTGTCGAGCTTCTTGAGTGTTGCTGGAGCTGCACCCATCCAGGCAAGTGGAGAGTATTCCATCACACTCCTGACTTGTGCCTTGTAGATGGTGGACAGACTTTGGGGAGACAGGAGATGAGTTACTCGCTGCAGAATTCCCAGCCTTTGAGCTGCATTTGTCACTATGGTATTTATGTGGCTGGTCCAGTTCAGTTTCTGGTTAATGGTAACCCCCAGGATGTTGATAGTGGGGGTTTCAGCGATGGTAATGTCATTGAACGTCAAGAGGAGATGGTTAGATTCTCTCTTGTTTGAGATGGTCATTGCCTGGCACTTGTTTGGCGCAACTGTTACTTGCCACTTAGCCCAAGCCTGAATGTTGTCCAGGTCTTGCTGCAGATGTACATGGGCTGCTTCAGTATCTGAGGAGTCGCAAATGGTGCTGAATATTGTGCGAACATCAGCGAACATCCCCACTTCTGACCTTATGACAGAGGGAAGTTCATGGATGAAGCAGCTGAAGATGTTGGGGCCCTTGACACTACTCTGAGGAACTCCTGCAGTGATGTCCTGGGACTGAGATGATTGACCTCCAACAACCACAACCATCATCCTTTGTGCTCGGTATGACTCCAAACAGTGGAGAGTTTTCCCCCGATTCCCATTGACTTCAGTTTTGCTCGGGCTCCTTGATGCCATGTCCAGTCAGATGCTGCCTTGATGTCAAGGGCAGTCACTCTCATCTCAACTCTGGACTTCAAATCTTTTGTCCATGTTTGAACCAAGGCTGTAATGAGGTCAGGAACTAAGTGGCCCTGGCAGAACCCAAACTGAGCATCAGTGAGCAGGTTATTGCTAAGCAAGTGCCACTTGATAGCACTGTCGACGACATCTTCCATTACTTTGCTGATGATCAGGAGGAGACCGATAGGGTGGCAATTGGTCAGGTTGCATTTGTCCTGCTCTTTGTGTATAGGACATATCTGGGCAATTTTCCACATTGTCGCGTAGATGCCAATGTTGTAGCTGTACTGGAACAGCGTGGCTAGGGGCGCGGCGAGTTCTGGAGCACAAATCCTCAGTACTATTGCTGGAATGTTGTCAGGGCCCATAGCCTTTGCAGTATCCAGTGCCTTCAGCCGTTTTGTGATGTCACATGGAGTGAATCGGATTGGCTGGGGGACATCAGGAGGAAGCCCAGATGGATCATCCACTCAGTACGTCTGCCTGAAGATGGATGCAGATGCTTCAGCCTTAACTTTTGCACTGATGTGCTGGGTTCCCCCATCATTGAGGATGGGGATATTTGTGGAGCCACCTCCTCCAGTTAGTTGTTTCATTGTCCACCACCATTCACGACAGGATGTGGCAGGACTGCAGAGCTTAGATCTGATTCGTTGGCTATGGAATCGCTTAGCTCTGTCTATCGCATGCTGCTTACGCTGTTTGGCACTCAGTCCTGTATTGTAGCTTCACCAGGCTGACACCTCATTTTGAAATATGCCTGGGGTTGCTCCTGGCATGCCCTCCTGCACTCTTCATTGGTCCCCCAGTTTGATGGTAATGTTAGAGTGGGGGATATGCCAGGCCATGAGGTTACAGATTGTGGTTGAATACAATTCTGCTGCTGCTGATGGCCCACAGCGCCTCATCGATGCCCAGTTTTGCATTGCTAGATCTGTTCGAAATCTATCCCATTTCGCACAACACGATGGCAGATACGCTCAATCTGAAGACAAGACTTTGTCTCCACAAGGACTATGTGGTGGCCACTCCTACCAATACTGTCATGGACAGATGCATATGTGACAGGTAGATTGGTGAGGATGAGGTCAAGAAGGTTTTTCCCTCTTGTTGGTTCCCTCACCACCTGCCGCAGACCAAGTGTAGCAGCTATGTACTTTAGGACGCTGCCAGCTCGGTCAATATTGGTGCTACCGAGCAACTCTTGGTGATGGACATTGAAGTCCCTCACCCAGAGTACATTCTGTATCCTTGCTACCCTCAGTGCTTCTTCCAATTTGTTCTCAACATGGAGAAGCATTGATTCATCAGCCGAGGGGGAGCGGTAGGTGGTAATCAGCAGAGGATTTCCTTGCCCGTGTTTGACCTGATGCCATGAGACTTCATGGGGTCCGGAGTGAATGTTGAGGACTCCCAGGGCAACTCCCTCCTGACTGCATACCACTGTGCCGCCACTTCTGGTGAGTCTGTCCTGTCGGTGTGACAGATCTGTTCTGCTGAAAGGTCACAGATCTGAAACGTTAACTCTGCTTCTCTCTCCACAGATGCTCCCTGACCTTCTGAGTATTTAGATTAGATTAGATTAGATTAGATTAGAGATACAGCACTGAAACAGGCCCTTCGGCCCACCGAGTCTGTGCCGACCATCAACCACCCATTTATACTAATCTTACACTAATCCCATATTCCTACCAAACATCCCCACCTGTCCCTATATTTCCCTACCACCTACCTATACTAGTGACAATTTATAATGGTCAATTTACCTACCAACCTGCAAGTCTTTTGGCTTGTGGGAGGAAACCGGAGCACCCGGAGGAAACCCACACAGACACAGGGAGAACTTGCAAACTCCACACAGGCAGTACCCGGAATCGAACCCGGGTCCCTGGAGCTGTGAGGCTGCGGTGCTAACCACTGCGCCACTGTGCCGCCCGCTAACACTCTCTGTTTTTATTTCAGATTTCCAGCATCTACAGTATTTTGCTTTTATTTGGGTGTTAAATATTCCTGGATTCAAAGTATTCAGGAAAGAGAACAGGAAGAAAAGTGGGAGGAGTAGCGGTATTGATTAAGGTGTACATCGCAGTGCTGGAGAGAAAGGATATCCTAGAGCGGTCAAAGATGGAATCTATTTGGCTAGAGCGAAGGAACAAAAAGGTGCAATTACATTACTTGGTGTAGTCTATAGGCTACCAACTCATGCAAAGGATGAAGAGGAATAAATTTGCAAGGAATTACAGAGAGATGCAAGAATTCTTTTTTTTTAATTCATTCATGGGATGTGGGCATCACTGGCCAGGCCAGCATTTATTGCCCATCCCTAATTGCCCTTGAGAAGGTGGTGGTGAGCTGCCTTCTTGAACCGCTGCAGTCCATTTGGGGTAGATATACCCACAGTGCTGTTAGGAAGCGAGTTTCAGGATTTTGACCCAGCGACAGTGAAGGAACGGCGATATAGTTCCAAGTCAGAATGGTGTGTGACTTGGAGGGGAACTTGCAGGTGGTGATGTTCCCATGTATTTGCTGCCCTTGTCCTTCTAGTTGGTAGAGGTCGCGGGTTTGGAAGGTGCTGTCTAAGGAGCCTTGGTGCATTGCTGCAGTGCATCTTGTAGATGGTACACACCGCTGCCACTGTGCGTCAGTGGTGGAGGGAGTGAATGTTAGTGGATGGGGTGCCAATCAAGCAGGCTGCTTTGTCCTGGATGGTGTCGAGCTTCTTGAGTGTTGTTGAAGCTACACCCATCCAGGCAAGTGGAGAGTATTCCATCACACTCCTGACTTGTGCCTTGTAGATGGTGGACATGCTTTGGGGAGTCAGGAGGTGAGTTACTCGCCTCAGGATTCCTAGCCTCTGACCTGCTCTTGTAGCCACGGTATTTATATGGCTACTCCAGTTCAGTTTCTGGTCAATGGTAGCCCCTAGGATATTGATAGTGGGGGATTCTAGAGTAGTTGTAATGATAGACTTTAATTATCCCAATATAGACTGGAATAGTAGTAGTGTAAAGGGCAGAGAGGTGCAAGAGTTCCTAGAGTGTGTTCAGGAAAATTTTCTACAGCAGTATGTTTCCAGTCCAACGAGAAAGGAGGGACTGCTCGACCTGGTTCTTGGGAATGAGGTGGGCCAAGTGGATCAAATATCAGGAGGAGAACATTTAGGGGACATGATACTTGTATCATAAGGTTTAAGCTGGTTATGGAAAAGGACAAAGAATGATCTAGAGTAAGAATAATTAACTGCGGGAAAGCCAACTTCAATGGGGTAAGAGTGGATCTGGGCCAAATAACTTGTAATCAAAGGTTGGCAGGAAAATCAGTAGCTGAACAATGGGCTACCTTCAAAGAAGAGATAGTTTGGGCACAGTCAAAGCATGTTCCCTCGAAGAGGAAAGGTCGGGTAAACAAATCCAGAGCTCCCTGCATGAAAAAAGAGATAGAGATGAAGGTGAAGGTGAAGAAAAAGTGTTCTTATGACAGAGGTCAGATAGATAGTACAATAGAGAACCAGGCTGAATATAGAAGGTTCAGACTGGAAGTGAAAAAACAAATAAGAGAAGCAAAGAGAGAATATGAAAAGAGACTGGCAGCTGAAATAAAAGGGAATCCCAAAGTTTTCAATAGACATATAAATAGTAAAAGGGTGGTAAACGGTGGAGTAGGGCCAATGAGGGACAAAAAGGGGGATTTACGTATGGAGGCAGGGAGAACAGCTGAGGTATTAAATGAATACTTTGTATCTGTCTTTACCAAGGATGAAGATGCTACCCTGGCCACAGTGAAAGAGGAGGTAATTAATACACGAGGAGGATTTAAAATTGATAAGGAGGAGGCATTAGATAGGCTGTCTATACTTAAAGTGAATAAAACATCAGGATCAGATGAGATGCATCCAAGGATAGTGAAGGAAGTGTGAGTGGAAATTGCGGAGGCACTGGCCATATTTTTCCAGTCTTCCTTAGACTCAGGGGTGATGCCAGAGGACTGGAGAATTGCAAATGGTACACCCTTGTTCAAAAACGAATGTAAAGATAAGCCCAGCAATGACAGGCCATTCAGTCTAACTTTGGTGATGGGGAGACTTCTAGAAATAATAATTCGGGACTAAATTAATAATCACATCGACAAATGCATGTTACTTAAGGAAAGCCAGTGTGGATTTGTTAAGGGAAAATCGTGTTTAACTAACTTGTTGGAGTTTTTCAAAGAGGCAACAGAGAGGGTTGATGAAGACAATGCTATTGATGTGGTGTGCATGGACTTCCAAAAGGCGTTTAATATAATGGCACACAACAGATGTGTGAGCAAACTTGTAGCTCATGGAATAAAAGGGACAGGAGTAAATGGATGCGAAACTGTCTGAGTGACAGGGAACAGAGAATAGTGGTTAATGGATGTTTTTCAGGCTGGAGGAAGGTTTGTAGTGGAGTTGCCCAGGGGACAATGTTGGGATCCTTGCTCTTCCTGATATGTATTAATTACCTAGATCTTGGTGTACAGAGCATGATTTCAAAATTTGCAGATGATACGAAACTTGAAACAATTGCGAACTATGAGGAGGATAGTGTAGAACTTCAAAAGGACATAGGCAAGTTGGTGGCATGGGCAGACAGGTGGCAGATGAAGTTCAATGCAGAGAAATGTGAAGTGATTCATTTTGGTAGGAAGAACATGGAGAGACAATATAAAATAAAGGGTACAATTCTAAAGGGGGTGCAGGAGCAGAGGGACCTAGGTGTATATGTGCATAAGTCATTGAAGGTGGCAGGACAGGATAAGAGTGGTTAATAAAGCATACAGTATCCTGGGCTTTATTAACAGGGCAGAGTACATGAGGAAGAAGGTTATGTTGAACTTGTATAAGACACTAGTTCAGCCTCAGCTGGAGTATTGTGTGAGTTCTGAGGAAAGATGCGAGGGCATTGGAGAGAGTACAGAAAAGATTCACGAGAATGGTTCCAGGAATGGGGAGCTTCAGTTATGAAGATAGATTAGACAAGGGGCGGCACAATGGCGCAGTGGTTAGCACCGCAGCCTCACAGTTCCAGCGACCCGGGTTCAATTCTGGGTACTGCCTGTGTGGAGTTTGCAAGTTCTCCCTGTGTCTGCGTGGGTTTCCTCCGGGTGCTCCAGTTTCCTCCCACATGAAAAAAACTTGCAGGTTGATAGGTAAATTGGCCATTAGCAATTGCCCCTAGTATAGGTAGATGGTAGGAAAATATAGGGACAGGTGGGGATGTGGTAGGAATGTGGGATTAGTATAAATGGGTGGTTGATGGTTGGCACAGACTCGGTGGGCCGAAGGGCCTGTTTCAGTCCTGTATCTCTAAACTAAACTAAACTAAAGTTGGAATATTTTCCTTGGAGAATAGAAGGCTGAGAGGTGATTTGATAGAGGTATTCAAAATCATGAGGGGGCTGGACAGAGTAGATAAAGAAAAACTGTTCTCACTCATGAAAGGATCAAGAACAAGAGGGCACAGATTTAAATTGATTGGCAAAAGAAGCAAAAGTGACATGAGGAAAAACTTATTCACGCAGCGTGTGATTAAATTCTGGAATGCATTGTCTGAGAGTGTGGTGGAGGCAGGTTCAATTGAGGCTTTGAAAAGACTGTTATCTGACAAGGGAGAATGCTCAGGGTTACGGGGAGTAGGCGGGGGAATGGCACTAAGTGAATTGCTCGTTCAGAGAGTCAGTGTGGACACAATGGGCTGAGTGGCCTCTTTCTGCGCTGTAACAATTCTGTGATTCTGTGATCATGTCCTCTTCATGCAAGGCCTTATCCCTCTGCTGCGCCAGATTGTGCATAGCACAGTAGAACACCAGAATACAAACATACGAATTAGGGGACGCAGTCTCAGAATAAGAGGTTGGCCATTTAGGACTGAGGTAAGGAGAAATTTCTTCACTCAGAGAGTGGTGAATCTTTGGAATCCTCTACCCCAGAGGGCTGTGGAGGCTCAGTCATTGAGTATATTGAAGACAAAGATCAATAGATTTCTAGATATTAAAGATATCAAGGGAAACAGGAAAATGACAGGTAAACAATCAGCCATGATCTGGTTGAAAGGTGGAGCAGGCTTGAGGGGCCAAATAGCCTACTCCCACTGCTATTTCATATGTTCCTATGTTCCTAACCTATTTGGGAAAAGGGAATGGGTGTATGAAAGACAAATAGAGCTTTTAGGATCAAATTGGCTCCCACATGACAAGACTGGCAATAGAAGACCGGAATCAAGCCAGAGCAAACTAGGTTACTCAATGCCTAAGCCAGGCAAGTCTATAACACTCCAAGGCACTGCTGATGATTGCCAGCCAACGTGGCTCACTGATGGCTAAGGGAGAGTAGACCTGTCACTGAGGGTTGGGATATTTCCCCCTGGTTTCAGATAATCCTGCAAAAAGCTATGACTGAATTACTGGAAACAAAAACGGACAGAATTGGACAGCCTGTGAACAAATGAGGAGAGGTTTTTCTTTTTGTTGTGCCTAGGGAGCACTTAATTTCCTTTCTGTCTTTAAACTGCAAGGGTCCCTGAGAGGAATGTGGGATTTCTCAACACAGTTCCTATGGTGCAGCACAAATCTACCGAAGCAATTGATAAAAGTTTCATTCAGAGACAGCATTAAGTTGGCTGGTGGGGGAAACGGTAATGTCACAGTGGTGCAAGAGAAATACTTTTCGGACATTGGGATTAAGAAACATTTATATGGTTCTGCACGTGGAAGCTTTAGTCCAAATCAAATCCGTGTTATATTTGACTTGAAAGGATTTGTGGCTCACACTGGGTGTGAAAAGTGGAAAAGTGCTTCAACTGAGCACAAAATTCTCCGAACATACAAATTTAACAGTCTTGTTTATTTACACAATAATTTTCCAAAGGTAGGAATAAGCAAAAGATTGGTTGTGATGGAATTTCCATTTTTATTCTTTGTTGTACTCCCCATTGAATATAACAGTGACTGGTGAAGACCATTGTTTTGCACCATTCATACATTGCATTGACCAACTGTGATCTGGACATTGAAGGGCGGTCATTTTAACTTTGTATAATGGTATAGAATGGGTGATAGTGAATTGGTAGGTTGTTAAAATAGAAATCAATATTGGGAGAGATTTCATTATCACCATTTTAAACTGGCACACAAAGTTAAAATTGCCCCCAGAGGATTCTATTTCAATGCAGGTAAATATAAACATTTCCTTCTTGGCAATTCTGTTGACAACTGACAGATATGTTTGAACCTGGCACGTTAGTTGACATCTTCTTTACTGGAAACAGTTGAAATGCTCACAAGGTAAACATAAATCATTCTTATACGCATGATAAAATCCTGAGTAATGTTGCACGTTTAGATTTTTAATCAATTTCATCACACAACCCTCATGTTTTATTTTGCTATGCGGAACACACCTTGTAGTTTTGTGAAATTGCTGCATACCTATTGGGAGGAATTTGCTCTCTTTCTCTGTTGTTTTGGAAACAAACTCAAAAGCCTCCTTGGACACAGCAAGGCACCACGAATGGAAAAGGGTAAATAAGAGAACAGTTATTGGCCCCAAATTTTATGAGCATGGCAAAATGTACACAGGAGATGTGTTGTGTGGATGCGGATGGCATGGTGCATGGTTAACCCATTGCATTTGAGCACAAAAGAGTCAGCACATAAAATTAATTTCCATGATTGCTGAATGCACCAACGCTATCTGTGATGTTCATTGGCTGCAGGCGTGAAGGGGGAGCCTCCGACATCAGGAGGCCATGATGATAATTAAAGTCAGCCAGTACCTCCTTTTCCAGTGCATTCTGCCTGGAAAAACTGTAGTTGTACCTGATATTCAAATTGCTGAAGCAGGAAGCGAGCAGGCACCAAGGTTCCTTGATGGCGCACTGGAAACACTAGTGAAGGAAGTCAAGAAAAGGAGGGTCATCCTCTTTTACCAGAGCTAGGGGACAACAGAAAGGACACCAAAGGTGCCAGCTTGTAGAGGGCGAGGTTGTATACAACTTTAACTGCAAAGGAATCAAATGCAGACTTCGATGGGCCAGGGTACTGAAGAAAGTGAATGGGCATACACCAGGAAATGCTTGGTACAGAAGGCAGCCTACCAGACAGCTTGCCCAAAATGTGGTGGAGCACGGAGGAGTCCCTCTCTATCTTGGCGCCTCGGGCCTGCTCCGCCATTCAATCAGATCAAGGCTGACCTTCCACCTCAACTCCACTTTCCTGACCATCCCTATATCCCTTTATTCCCTTAGAAATCAAAAATCTGTTGATCTCAGTCTTGAACATACCAAATGAGTGAGCACCTGCAGCCTTCTGTCTGTTCACGAATCCTCAGTCCAAGCGAATAAATTACAACCAATCCCATGAACCCTAATTTGAAAATCGAACTGATAATGGTGATGTGTCAATGAAAATAAGGAAAAGGCCGACTTATGTTCAATCAGTATTTACATCAGCATCTAGACATCCAAGGAAACTATTACTGAATCCAGGACAAGGACTCAACAAAATTAAGGTAAGCCATTTAATGAGAAATGAATGACACTAAAGAACAACAAATCCACAGGAGCAGGATTTAAAAGAAGTAGGTGAGAACATTGCAGATGCCCTAACTATAATCTGCCAAAGTTCTCTCGCTTCAGGAACCGTTCCTTTAGATTGGAAAATTGCACACTTCACTCCACTATTTCAGAAAGTTGAGGGAGGGAAACCAGGGAATTATAGACCAATTAACCTAACAAGAATACTTTTGAAATGGTGAAAAGCTAGTATCAGCAGAGGTCCAAAGAGACCTGGGATCCAGGTACACACATCATTATAATGTCATGAACAGATACAGAAAATAATCAAAAAGAAAATCAAATGCTGGCTTTTCTATATAGAGGAACAGAATACAAGGGGGTAGAAGTCATACTTCAGTTATACAAAGCCCTTCTTGGCATCTCATCTTTGGAAGTATATATTAGCAGTGAAGGCAGTGCAGCATAGATTTATTGGAATGATATCTGGTCTCCAAGCATTAAGTTATGAGAAAAGATTAAATAAATTAGGGTTGTATTCTGTGGAATTTAAAAGGTTGAGGGATAATATGGTCGAAGTTTTCAAGATATTAAGGGGAACAGATAGGGTGTTTTGTGAGAAATTTCCGCTATTTGGGGAGTCTTAGTCTAGGGGGGCGTAGTCTAAAAATTAGAGTCAAATCTTTCAGGATTGAAATTAGGAAACATTTTCACGCTAAGGGTAGTAGAATTAAGGAGCTCTCTTCCGCAAGCGACAATTGATGCTAGATCAATAGTTAATTTTAAAATTGTGGTTGATAGATTTTTGTTAGTCAGAGATATTAAGGGATATGGGGCAAAGGCGGGTATATGGAGTTAGGCCGCATATCAGACATGATCTCATTGGATGGTGGAACAGGCTCGAGGGGCTGAATGGCCTACTGCTGTTCCTCTGTTCCTCTGTTCCCAGTTCATACACTGCTTTCCCGTCATCTATGCTGCTAGTTACACACAAAAAATCTCTAAAATCCATTTGTCAAACATAATTTACGTTGCATAAAACTGTGTTGACTCTGCCTAATACATGTTAAGATTTTCTAAGTGTCCTGTTACCATATCCTTAATAATAGATTCTAGCATTTTTCCCAACCACTGAAGGTAGGCTAACCAGCCTATAGCTCCCTATAGATTTCTTTCTTGAATAGATTTGCTACCTTCCTATCATTGGGACCATTCCAGAATCGAGGGAATTCTGGAATATCAAAACCAATGCATAAACTATCTCTGCAGGCACCTCTTTTAAAACCCCAGGATGTAGGCAATCAGATCCAGGGAATTTGGTGGCTTTCAGTCCATTATCCTTCAGTACTTTTTCCTTATTAATATTAATTCATTTAAGTTGCTAAGTCTCATTAGACTCTGAGCTTCCGGTATTTTATTTGTGTCTTCTACTGTGAAGACAAACACAAAATATTTGTTTGAACATCTCTGCCATTTCCTTATTCCCTATCATAATTTTCCATGTCTCTGCCTCTAAGGGACCCACACTTACTTTGCTAATGGCCTCCTTTTTATCTATTTGTAGAAAGGGTGAATAGTAATTTTTATTCTGTAAATTATGACATTATTTGATAAATTTGGTTTGGTTTTGGTATTTATCTTTGAAATGCAGTGGGCACAAGACCAATAATTGTGCAGTGAAAGAAGGCAATGTGATGGAGGTGTAAGAGGGATAAGGATTCTGGGACTGTTGGTGAATGGGGAATGGGAGATTTGATTTAGTGGAACAGCTCCTTGATGAGCTGGTCTCTGAGAGCTCAGCAAATACAGGCTTTCTTGGTCGCTGCCTCTCCTCCTCTTCATCCTATTAGTTTCCTCCTCTTCCTGTTCCTCCTCCTGACTTTCTTGGTTCATAGGTGGTCGTAAGCATGCAGCATATAATGACAAATCTGCATATGCAAGAACACAAGAAGTAGGAGCAGGAGTAGGCCATTCAGCCCCTCGATACTGTCCCGCCATTCAATAAGATCATGGCTGAACTCCTCTTTCGGGCCTGCTCCATATAACCCTCGACTCCCCAAGACTTCAAAAATCTATCTACCTCCTCCTTAAATACAATTAGTTACCTGGCCTCCACAACTCTCTGAGGTAGACAATTCCAGAGATTCACCACCTTCTGAGAGAAGAAATTCCTTCGCATCTCAGTTTTAAATGTGTGCCCCCTTATTCTGTAATTATGTCCTCTAGTTCGAGATTCCCCCACCAGTGGAAACATATTCGCAACATCTACCCTTTCAAGCCCCCTTAGAATCATATATGTTTCAATAAGATCACCTCTCATTCTTCTAAACTCCAATGAATAAAGGCCGAACCTGTTTAGCCGTTCTTGAAAAGACAACCCCTTCATCCCAGGAATCAGCCTAATGAACCTTTTCTGAACTGCCTCCAATGCTAGTATATCCTTCTTGAAATACGGGGATCAAAACTGTACGCAGTACTCCAGGTGTGGCTTCATCAACACCCTGTACAGTTGTAATAAGACTTCCCTATTTTTAAACCTTAACCCTCTAGCAATAAAGGCCAAAATTCCATTTGCCTTCCTAATTACCTGCTGTACCTGCATGCTAACTTTTTGTGTTTCATGGACAAGAACACCCAGATCCCTCTGTATTGCAGTATTTTGTAGTCTTTCTCCATCTAAATAATAATCTGACTTTTTATTCTTCCTACCAAAGTGGATGACCTCACACTTTCCCACATTGAATTCCATCTGCCAAATTTTTGCCCACTCACTCAATCTATCTATATCCCTTTGCAGATTCTTTGTGTCCTCATCACAACATGCCTTCCCACCTATTTTTGTTTTGTCAGCAAATTTGGATACACTACACTCTGTCCCTTCCTCCAAGTCATTAATATAGATCGTAAATAGTTGAGGCCTGAGGACCGATCCTTGTGGCACCCCACTAGTTATGGCTTTCCAACATGAAAAAGACCCATTGATCCTGACTCTCTGCCTTCTGTGTGTTAGCCAATCCTTAATCCATGCCAACACATTGCCCCCAATACCCTGAGCTCTTATTTTGTGCAATAACTTTTTATGTGGCACCTTATCGAATGCCTTCTGAAAATCCAAATACACTACTTCTACCAGCTCCCCTTTATCCACTTTGTTTGTTACATCCTCAAAGAACTCTAAAATTTGTCAAACATGATTTCCCTTTCATAAAACCATGTTGACTCTGTTTGATGTTTTTCCAAATGTCCTGCTATTTCTTCCTCAATAATGGACTCCAGCATTTTTCCAATGACAGATGTTAAGCTAACTGGTCTATAGTTTCCTGCTTTCTTTCTTTCTCCTTCCTTTCTTGAATAGGGCCGTCACATTAGCGGTTTTCCAATCTGCTGGTACCCTACCGGAATCCAGTGAGTTTGGTATATTATGACCAATGCCTCTACTATCTCTGCAGCCACTTCTTTTAAAACTCTTGGATGCAGGCCATCAGGTCCTGGCGACTTGTCTGTCTTTAGTCCCATCAGTTTGTCCAGCACTTTTTCCCTCATGATAGAGATTGTTACCAGTTCCTCCCTCCAATTTACGCCTTGCTCATCTATTCTTGTTGGGATGTTTATAGTGCCCTCCATCATGAAGACCGATGCAAAATATTGGTTTAAATTATCTGCCATTTCCCTGTTCCCTGTTATTAATTCCCCAGTCTCATCCTCTAATTTATTTCAGCTACTCTCTTCCTTTTTATATACGCGTAGAGGCTCTTACTGTTTGTTTTTATATTTCTTGCCAATTTGCTCTCATAATCAAATTTCTCTCTCTTTATTAGTTTTTTTAGTCATCCGCTGCTGGTTTCCAAAAAAATTCTCAATCCTCTGGCCGACCACTAGCTTTCGCCGCTTTGTACACCTTTGTTTTTGATTTGATCCTCTCCTTAACTTCCTTTGTTATCCACGGGTGGTTCATCGTTTTCTTCGAGTCCTTCCTTCTGACCAGAATAAATGTTTGCTGAGTGTTGTGAAATATCTGCTTATAAGTCTGCCACTGCTCATCTACTGACTTCCCCTCTAGTCTATTATCCCAGCCCGCTTTCTTCATACCTCTGTAATTGCCCTTGTTTAAGTTGAAGACATTGGTTTGAGACCCGAGTTGCTCAGCCTCAAACTGAATTTGAAATTCTACCATGTTATGATTGCTTCCCCCTGGAGGATCCTTAACTACGAGATCTCTTATTAATCCGACCTCATTACACATTACCAAATCTAAAATAGCCTGTTCCCGGGTATGCTCTGCAATGTATTGTTCTAAGAAATAATCCCTGATGCACTCTACAAATTCATCTTCTATGCTATCCTTGCCAATTTGATTTGTCCAATCTATATTAGGGCGGCACAGTGGCGCAGTGGTTAGCACCGCAGCCTCACGGGACCGGGGTTCAATTCTGGGTACTGCCTGTGTGGAGTTTGCAAGTTCTCCCTGTGTCTGCGTGGGTTTCCTCCGGGTGCTCCGGTTTCCTCCCACCGCCAAAGACTTGCAGGTGATAGGTAAATTGGCTGTTACAAATTGCCCCAAGTGTAGGTAGGTGGTAGGGCATATGGGATTACTGTGGGGTTAGTATAGATGGGTGGTTGTTGGTTGGCACAGACTCGGTGGGCCGAAGGGCCTGTTTCAGTGCTGTATCTCTAAATAAAATTAAATATAAATATATGTAGATTAAAATCACCCATGATAATTGCTTCCACGTCTCCATTATTTCCTGATTAATATTTTGTCCTACAGACAGGCAACTCCTTGGGGGCCTATAGACAACTCCCACCCATGATTTCTTCCCCTTGCTATTCCTTGTTTCCACCTAAACTGATTCTACATCAAGATCTATTACACCTATATCATTGCTCACAACTGCACTGATCCCTTCCTTTAATAACAAAGCTACCCCATCTCCTTTTCCTTTCTGCCTATTCTTCCGGAACGTCAAATATCCTTGAACATTTAGATTCCAGTCCTGGTCATCCTGCAACCACGTCTCAGTGATAGCTATCAAGTCATGTTCATTTATTTCTATCTGTGCCGTCAGCTCATCTATCTTGTTGCAAATGCTACGTGCATTCAGATAAAGAGCCTTAAGCTTTGACTTATTACCATTTTTACCTACTCTGGTTCTAATTTTTGCTGTACTCTGATGCTCATATTCTCTTTCCTTATCTGTTACACTCTGATTAATGTATGCCCCTTCACTATGCTGCACCTCTGCTCTCTTGTTACTTTTCGACTTTTTAAACTTCCCTTCAATTGAACCCTCCCCCCCACTATTTAGTTAAAGCCTTATCTACAACCCTAGTTATACGATTCGCCAGGACACTGGTCCCAGCATGGTTCAAGTGCAGCCCATCCCAACGGAACAGCTCTCTTTCTCCAGTACTGATGCTGGTGTCCCATGAATCGGAACCCATTTCTCCCACACCAATCTTTGAGCCACGCATTTACCTAGTTAATCTTACTTACTCGATGCCAATTTTCACGTGGCTCAGGTAGTAATCCTGAGATTATTATCCTTGTGGTTCTGCTTTTTAATTTAGCAACAAACTGCTCATAGTCCCTCAGCAGAACCTCTTTCCTAGTCCTACCTATGTTGTTGGTACCTAGATGGACCACTACAACTGGATCCATTCCCTCCCACACCAAGTTCCTCTCTAGCCCAGAAGAGATGCCCTTAACCTTGGCACTAGGTAGGCAACACAGCCTTCAGGACTCTCTATCTTTGCTGCAGAGACCAGTATCTATTCCCCTACCTCTGCTATCCCCTATGACTACAACATTTCTATTTTCTCCCCGCACTTGAATGGCGCTCTGAACCACGGTGCTGTGGTCAGTTCACTCATCCTCCCTGCAGTCTGTGCCCTCGTCCACATCGGGAGCAAGAACCTCATACCTATTGGATAAGGGCACTGGCTGAGGCTCATCCAAAGCTAAATTCTGGATCCCCATACCTGCCTCACTCGCAGTCACAACCTCTTGTCCCTGACCACGGGAGAGATTGGATGTAATTAACCTAATGGGTCTGACTGCCTCCTGAAACATTGTGTCCAGGTAACTCTCCCCCTCCCTGATGTGTTGCAGTATCCACAGCTCAGACTCCGGCTCATCAACTCTGAGTCAAAGGTCCTCGAGCAGCCAACACTTGCTGAAAATGTGGTCATCGTGGATTGCCCCGGCATCCACCAGCTCCCACATACTACAGCTGCAACACATCGCCTGTCCAGCCATCTCTATTCTATTTAATTAATTAATTTGGATCTTGGTATTCAAAACAAAAATTATTTAAGTGCACTCTTAACCTGTAATGACGTCTCCTGATTTAAATCACTTGGTCAAGACAAAAACAAAAAAAACAAAAAAGAGACACAGAAGAAATACCCACCAATCACTTAAGAGGTCTCCTGTGCTTCAATTTTTGCTGGTCACCCCAGTCCTCAGAATTGAACAGAATAGAGTGCTCTCACCACTGCCGCTGCTGCTGTTTCTGTTCTCGGGCCTCAACTCTCTGCTCCTTTTATACCCCGGCTCCTCTCACCACCGCAACTGCTTCTGTTCTCGGGCCTCGACTCTCTGCTCCTTTTATACCCCGGCTCCTCTCACCACTGCCACTGCTTCTGTTCTCGGACCTCGACTCTCTGCTCCTTTTATACCCCGGCTCCTCTCACCACCGCCACTGCTTCTGTTCTCGGGCCTCGACTCTCTGCTCCTTTTATACTCCGGCTCCTCTCACCACCGCAACTGCTTCTGTTCTCGGGCCTCGACTCTCCGCTCCTTTTATACCCCGGCTCCTCTCACCACCGCAACTGCTTCTGTTCTCGGGCCTCGACTCTCTGCTCCTTTTATACTCCGGCTCTTCTCACCACCGCAACTGCTTCTGTTCTCGGGCCTCGACTCTCCGCTCCTTTTATACTCCGGCTCTTCTCACCACCGCAACTGCTTCTGTTCTCGGGCCTCGACTCTCTGCTCCTTTTATACTCCGGCTCTTCTCACCACCGCAACTGCTTCTGTTCTCGGGTCTCGACTCTCCGCTCCTTTTATACCCCGGCTCCTCTCACCACTGCCACTGCTTCTGTTCTCGGGCCTCGACTCTCCGCTCCTTTTATACTCCGGCTCCTCTCACCACCGCAACTGCTTCTGTTCTCGGGCCTCGACTCTCCGCTCCTTTTATACCCCGGCTCCTCTCACCACCGCAACTGCTTTTGTTCTCGGGCCTCGACTCTCTGCTCCTTTTATACCCCGGCTCCTCTCACCACTGCCACTGCTTCTGTTCTCGGGCCTCGACTCTCCGCTCCTTTTATACTCCGGCTCCTCTCACCACCGCAACTGCTTCTGTTCTCGGGCCTCGCTCTCCGCTCCTTTTATACCCCGGCTCCTCTCACCACCGCAACTGCTTCTGTTCTCGGGCCTCGCTCTCCGCTCCTTTTATACCCCGGCTCCTCTCACCACCGCAACTGCTTCTGTTCTCGGGCCTCGACTCTCTGCTCCTTTTATACTCCGGCTCTTCTCACCACCGCAACTGCTTCTGTTCTCGGGCCTCGACTCTCTGCTCCTTTTATACCCCGGCTCCTCTCACCACTGCCGCTGCTTCTGTTCTCGGGCCTCGACTCTCTGCTCCTTTTATACTCCGGCTCCTCTCACCACCGCAACTGCTTCTGTTCTCGGGCCTCGACTCTGCGCTCCTTTTATACCCCGGCTCCTCTCCCCACCGCAACTGCTTCTGGTCTCGGGCCTCGACTCTCTGCTCCTTTTATACCCCGGCTCCTCTCACCACTGCAACTGCTTCTGTTCTCGGGCCTCGACTCTCCGCTCGTTTTATACCCCGGCTCCTCTCACCACCGCAACTGCTTCTGTTCTCGGGCCTCGACTCTCTGCTCCTTTTATACCCCGGCTCCTCTCACCACTGCAACTGCTTCTGTTCTCGGGCCTCGACTCTCCGCTCCTTTTATACTCCGGCTCCTCTCACCACCGCAACTGCTTCTGTTCTCGGGCCTCGACTCTCCGCTCCTTTTATACCCCGGCTCCTCTCACCACCGCAACTGCTTCTGTTCTCGGGCCTCGATTCTCTGCTCCTTTTATACCCCGGCTCCTCTCACCACTGCCACTGCTTCTGTTCTCGGGCCTCGACTCTCCGCTCCTTTTATACTCCGGCTCCTCTCACCACCGCAACTGCTTCTGTTCTCGGGCCTCGCTCTCCGCTCCTTTTATACCCCGGCTCCTCTCACCACCGCAACTGCTTCTGTTCTCGGGCCTCGACTCTCTGCTCCTTTTATACTCCGGCTCTTCTCACCACCGCAACTGCTTCTGTTCTCGGGCCTCGACTCTCTGCTCCTTTTATACCCCGGCTCCTCTCACCACTGCCGCTGCTTCTGTTCTCGGGCCTCGACTCTCTGCTCCTTTTATACTCCGGCTCCTCTCACCACCGCAACTGCTTCTGTTCTCGGGCCTCGACTCTGCGCTCCTTTTATACCCCGGCTCCTCTCCCCACCGCAACTGCTTCTGGTCTCGGGCCTCGACTCTCTGCTCCTTTTATACCCCGGCTCCTCTCACCACCGCAACTGCTTCTGTTCTCGGGCCTCGACTCTCCGCTCCTTTTATACCCCGGCTCCTCTCATCACTGCAACTGCTTCTGGTCTCGGGCCTCGACTCTCTGCTCCTTTTATACCCTGGCTCCTCTCACCACTGCCGCTGCTTCTGTTCTTGGGCCTCGACTCTCTGCTCCTTTTATACCCCGGCTCCTCTCACCACCGCCGCTGCTGCTTCTTGCTCAAGCTGTACCACAAAGTGTTCCATCCATGCTTTCCTTCACGGATAGCAAGCTGGAGGCAATTTGGATACGAGAATTTTGGAATCCAGAGCCTGAATGGCAGCAGTCTGAGCTTCCATCAGAACTGTCACCACAGGTTCCATAACTGAGGACCCTGCTACACTGTGTATAGATGTCACCACACACTTCATGGTTGACTTCATTGATTCAGTGCCAGACATGATGACTCCAGACCAGTTGGAGATGGCCTCCTCCACACTGTCCAACATTGAGCGCTGGCTTCCTGGCAGACTGTCCAATTCATTGAGCAGTTTGTGGTGCACAGCTATCAGCCTTCTTTTATAGCTTAGGCCCTGGGGGTCTTCGTCTATGTCCTATACAGCTGGGCTAGAGCACAAGCTCGACCTTAGTTGCAATTTCTGAGTCAGTGCTTGCAAGTGTAATCTCAAGTGACAGTACATCTTTGACTGCATTGTTTCCCCTTCTTAGAGTACCACCAAGTTATCAAGAGTGTGTGAGGGACAGAGTTCAGTGAGAAGAGTAAAGGAATGTAAAATGGTTGAATACCCTATGGAATGTGTTCTCCTGTCTTACCACACTTCTGGCCCACCCTCTGGCCACTGCATCAAGGGCAGCTTCTTTTATTGGAGAGAGCACTTGAAACAATGCTGGCCCTCCTCCTGTGTCAGTCAATTCCCTATTATTGTGGGCCAGATTGTCCTGTAAGAAGAAAGAGTGTGCTAGTCTGTATCCTAATGCACATGTCAGAATAGAACAGTGTGGATGATGAGTGACGGTTGGCATAAATATGGTTGTAGAACGTCCAAAGGTGCATCACTGGATCTTCATCAAACAAAATTTGACATCAAGCCACATAAGGAGATATTAGTGCAGATGACAAAAGCATGACCAAAGAGGCAGGTACTAAGGAGCGTCTTAAAGAGGAAAGAAATGTAGAGATTCGGAGAACTTTAGGGAGGGAATTCCAGAGCTTAGGGCCCAGTCAGCTGAAGGCATGATCACCAATGATGGAGCGATTAAAACTGGGAATGCATAAGAGGCCAGAATTGGAGAAGTACAGATATCTTGGAGGTGATTACAGAGATAGGGAAAGGCAAGGCCATGGGGACATTTGCAAACAAGGATCAGAATTTTATAATTGAGTTGTTGCTCAACTGAGAGTCAATGTAGGTCAGCAAGCACAGGGATGTTGGGTGAACGGGAAGGTGTTGGAATAGTCAAGTCTAAATGTAACATAGTCCTGGATGAGTGTTTCAGCAGCAGGTGAGCTGAGGCAATGGCGGAATCAGGCAATGTTACAAAGATGGAAGTGGGCAGTCTTGATGATGGAGTGGATCTGTGGCTGGAAGCACAGCTCGGGGTCAAATATGACACCAAGATTATGAACAGTCTTGTTTAGCCCCAGACATTAGCAAATATTGTGCCTATTCAAAGGAAAGGGATCAGTCAGATCTTAGTAACTGCAGGCCAGTATTCCTGCTGTTAATTATAGGCTCATGGTAACTATATACCAAATGTATAGTGTCTTGGGATATTTTCTATTTTAAGACACTACATAAAATTGCCATTGTCATTATTGTTGCATTGATATGGCATCTGATGAAAACAATTTTCTATCTGGTCAGTTTTTGGCTTCAGAGTAAATCAGTTGACTTGAAAGAAAAAAATTGAATATCAGTTATATAGCACCTTTTACAACCTCAGGACAAGACAAAGCACTTTACAGACAATTTTCAAAAATACTTTTGAAGTATGGTCTCTATAATGTAGGAAGCACGGCAGCCAATTTACAAACACAAGCTCCCACAAACATCAAAGTGATCATGGCTACAGAGTCTGTTTTTAGTGATGTTGATTGAGGGGATAGATATTGATCAGGACAGGAGGGATAACTTCCCTGCCTTTCTTCAAAGTAGTGCAGGGGAGCTTTTACATTCACTTTAAAGAGCAAACATGGCCTCGGTTTAATAGCTCATCCGAAAGACATTGGGCTGAATTTTCCCAGCTCTATGGCAACGGGCTGGGAGGCGGGAGGAGTTGGAATATCGTGACGAAAGGCACTGGGACGGAAGCCCAACGTCTATATGGCTACTGGATATTCTGAAGAGCAGTGGGCATGGCTGGAGGACCTCGCGCTCAAACATGGTGGGAAGGTAATTAAGCCAGTTGATAGGCAATTAATTGCAATTTTACAGGGGTTTTCAAATTTTAGAAAGAGTGCACGGGTACCATGGGGCTTCAGAGCCTTGACATGGATAATGAGTCAGTGAGTTAGTGGGAGGTCAGTTCTGGCTCCAGACGGCAGCCATCGTGAACGCTAGTGTGACTTAGCAGGGAGGGTGGAACAGCGTGGGTATTGGCAGTGTCAGTTAAGAGCAGGGACAAGGTTGACAGCACATCGGGGGCATACCACTAGAGTGACATCTCAGAAGTGGTACTTGTGTGAATAAAGCCGGGATGGTAAGAAGCCCTGAAAACTAAGTGCAGCTACCTGCCATGGGCATCCTTCACTGAGGCTTTGGGACCTCCAGTGAGGAGGAGCATCAGAGAAGGAGAGAGCTGTAGTCACAGGCAGCAGGACAGCAGCTTCCTGAAGGCCAACAGGAGCACCAGCCTCAGGGTGAGGGCGGAAGGTGGCGGAAGGAGGGCACAGTGGGGGTACACAACCAGCCACCTGTGCTCAGAAGAGGTTACCCTCCAGAGAAGGTCCACCATCTGAGACTCAGCTACCTACAAATGTCAGAGCTGCAGTGTTGTTGAAGACTGTGGCTCTCCAGGGAAGCCATCACAGGGCTGTGTGCCATGATGGAGGAAAAGCTGAGCCCCAGGGGAAGTGGTGGTCACCCAATGCCAGTTGCGCTGATAGTCACTGTGGCATTGAATTTCTACCCCTCAGGATCACTCCAGGGATCCACTGGGGATATGTGTGGGATCTCACAGTCTGCGGCTCATCACTGCACCAAGATGGTCATCAATGCCATGTTGAAGGGTGCCAGCCAATATGTGCACTTTTACACTGATCTGGACAGTCAAGCTAAGAGGGACATAGGGTTCAGGGCCATCGTTAGATTTCCCCAGGTTCAGGATGTCATCAACCACATGAATGTGCCCATTAAGACTCCCATAGACCAGGCTGCAGCCTTCAGCAACAGGAAGGGCTTCCACTCCATCAATGTACAACAGATCTGTGATCACCGCAAGCGGTTCCCACGGGGGTGTTTGCATCGTTCCTGGGAAGCAGTCTCGATGACTACATACTAAGGTAGTCCCAGGTACCAGAGTGTTTCAGGGCTCCCATATGCCTTCAAGGATGGATACTGGGTGACAAGGGCTACCCAGTGAAGACATGGCTACTGATGCCCGTGAGGAACCCAAGCACTGATGCAGAGGAGAGGTACAATACCGCCACGGGACAACACAAGCAACCAATGAGCAGGCTAGAGGGCCTCTGCAGATGGGGTTCAGATGCCTGGATCGATCCATTGGTACCCTCCAGTATGCCTCAGCAAACGTATCGTGTTGGTGCGCTGTTCTCTGCACAATCTGGCTACAGAAGGGTGAGCTTTGACTAATGAAGATATTGTGCAGCTTGATGCCTCCTCCAATGGTGAGGATATGGGGGAAGATGATGACCAGGCTTTGCATGCTGAAGAACTCCAGGGACCACAGACAAGGTTCCATGAGATATTTGCGAGGGACGCTCGGAGTATGCTGATACAGGCACATTTCAGATGATCCTTACTATCAAAGCCACGAAATCCAATAAAGCTACAAAATTCTGCACCACTATTGCCTGTACCTTCATTGCCTTTACCATTTACCCACACCCAGTTGGACATTAGACTGTGGCATGGGGAATGCATCGACCTCACGCAGTGTGGTTCTTCCCATCACACCCTTTGAGGGTACTGCTCAAGGCCTGTGAGAAATGGAAGGATTACTGTTGCCTTGTCACATTCCACATTTATTGGAGAGCAAACAGATTGCAAGGAAGCATGCTTCAACAAGATAATAACCTGTGAATCCTGAGTGCAGCTAGGTGCTCTTCTTAAATCTCTTACACATGCTTCTACATTGTGTTGCCCCTGTGCTGTCGGCTTAGCTGGAGGTAGGCTGCTGAAGCTGTTGCCCTCATGGCTTTGGATGACCTTGGCAGTCGTCCTCTGGCTGCCTGAGGCCTGAAGGGCCCCGGCATGTAGAGGGCTTCCTCTGTAATTGAAACTAAGTGATGTGCTGGCGTCACTGAAGGAGGGGCTGAGGAGAAACTATCCACACCAGATGCACCCTGAGAGGAGTCCCCAGATTCATCAGGCTGCTGCTCCTCTACCCTTTCAGGGTACATGTACTCCCTGCTCACCTGAGGAGTCCAAGGACCTGGCAGTGAGTCCAGGCATCCTGCCACCCTTCTTACCCAACCATTGCTGCACAAGGTCCATGGAGGTGTCAATGGCAGGCAGGTCCACATGCATCTCCAGAATCCACTGAGTGATTTGCTGGATATGGTTCTCCATGAGGGTCGCCAATCTCTCGATAGAGGAAGCCAAGCACCCTCACGCCAGAAATATGGCCTGGGTGGACTCCATCGTCCATACCAGTGTGCGCATAGCCTCTCAAAGTTCCCCCAGATGTTCCCACATCTCACGCTGCAGCTCCAGCATCTGCTGCCTTGCTGATCACTCCAGAAGCATGTCATCAGCCTGAGGCTCAGCATAACCTTGGCTTCCCACAGGCCTCTGAGTGTCGATGGCCTCGGCTGTCACAGCCTCCATCAGCTGCTCAGGTGCGTCTCTGCTTAGCTTACTAGGTTGTGATCACAGATCTATTCATGAACCGATCCCCCCTGACATGACAGTATCTGCGCTGGTGGAGGGTGCGGGGGAATTATGTTACGGTGCACCTGCTGAGGCTCCTTCTTCCTCCTCAGAAGTGGATAGCTGGATCTGTCTGGTCTTGTATTTGATCTACGTGAGAGAGTAGATTAATTAGATGTTTATGTGCATTCCATGACATCCTTCAGCCTACTCCTAGTGTGGAGCTCCATGTGACAGTGGTGGACACATCTGCACTATGCCGCATGTTCGCCAGGGGAGTCTCTTGTGCCCAGCCATTAGGCCTCTCACTCTCTTGTGTCTTAACTCCTGTCTCACCATCAGCTATGAAACAGCCCCCATGAAGCTCCAGAGCCTCCTCCGCCATTGGTGTCAGGATGGTGAGGAAAAGGATGCTGCCACTGATCCTGGTCCTTGCTTTCGCATTGTGTGCTACCTCCTCCTGCAAGCACATAAATATCCATTGTTAGTCACCCAACAAAGACAAGCATAATGCTTCTGCTGGTGGCAGCCTGACTGTCTATGGTGGTGCCACAGGAATACCTCCTGCCACCCAGAAACTCTGACTCATCAGGGCCCTTCACAGAGAGTCTGCCATGCCTCTGACAGGCAATGCTACCGCCTGGCAATTGGTACTGAGGGAGGTTGGCATTCTCTTTCTACCAATCTCACATTCACGGCCTAGTCACATATAAGTGTCATGCAGGCTCCACCTGCCAAGAATGAGGCATATTAATTTTGTCATATGAACATTGATTTTAAACTGTTGCTGGAGTGAGGAAATGACTTGTTAAACAGAAACGAGCAGAAGAAATAAAGTGGAAATGTTTGAGGCAATTTCTGAAGATGGTTTTGGTTACTGTTCTTCGAGCTCGCTGTAAAGTCCTTGAGAGTAGGTAGGTCTTGCTTTTCATTGGGGCCCAGTATTCTTCTTAAATCTTGTTCGATATAGGAGACTTTTCTGTCTTGAAGTTCAGGTGTCCTCAGTGGGTCCAGAGGCTTGTGAGAAAGAGATGGGAGCAGACAGGTGAGGCCTTCTCACTCCAGGAGCAAACAGTCTTTTTCTTCAGTTCAAACTCTTTATACAATGTGTATGAATGCTAGAGTAGGCACGTCATGTATCCATAGGCGTTAACTGAATTAGAGTTTAAGTTTAATAAAGTCAGGCAACTGGCACACTACGCTCCTGCGCAAAAATGACCACCACACCTGCCTCCTAACCTGCTCCCTCCTCCATGGCAAAATCCGTTATGTATGATTTCTGCCCCTAAAACACCCTGAGATTCCCTGGACATCCCCCAGATAAACATTACTAGACTGGCAGACAGGAGGGTCTGCAGCAATCCTTGGACAAGCACAAAAGCAGGCAAGTGATCATTTAATTTCAATATTTCCCCTGTTCCTAGTACGAATTTTGGGCCTCGGGAACTTTTGCTGCTGCTTCCCAGACTAGAAAGAAACACCCAGACTAGAAAGATCATGGGCACAGCTCCCCTGACAACTGCAATATTCCTCAGGTGTGCAGCACCTCCTCTGTGCCTGCCTGGGGCTGAACAAGGGCATTTACCCTATGGTGTTATCATTGACACCAAAACCAAATCAATAACAATCAGCCTCTAGAAGGTCGATTATTTAAGAAAGTTCTTCCTCATTACTCTCCAACTTTGTTGACAACTTCTGTGAAACCACATATGCCAAATATGTAACAAACAAAAACACAACATAGAAAAACGTACTGAGACTGAGGGTGTGGTAGATAATAATATGTGCTGCAGAATATAATTTATTTATGTGCCAAGAGATTCTAATCTGAAAATGCCAGCAGATGCCCTGTATTATTTCTTGCAGATATTCCGGGACCTCAGATGTATTTACTGAAAATAACCATCACATTTTAGGTAATCATGGCAATTCACTCATTGCTGAAATACGGAAATGTGGTCGAGGTATGTAACACATGACTTCGGGAGGTAAAAATATTACACAACCCATTTGTGCTGAATTTATCGGTTACATTTCTTTACAAAATTGCTTAAGGTGCAAATAAATTCCCTCCCTAACCCTAACTTCCTGCAGTGGATTACTTGGATTCATGTCATTTTTTCATGTACTGGTATGTCTTGTTCACAAAAAGCAGGACAAAGTCAATCCGGCCAGTTACCACCCCACCAGTCCACTCTCAATCATCAGAAAAGTGATGGGAGGTGTCGTCAGTCGTGCTATCAAGCAGCACTTATTCACCAATAATCTGCTCACCAATCCGCCAGGACCACATGGCTCCAGACCTCATTAGAGCCTTGGTCCAAACATGGACAAAGAGCTGGATCCCAGAGGTGACGTGAAATTGATTGCCCTTGATATCAAGGCAGCATTTGACTGAGTGTGGCATCAAGGAGCCCTAGTAAAATAGAAGTCAATGGAAATCAAGAAAAACTCTCCATTGGTTGGAGTCATACCCAGCACAACACTCAGGATTGGGCTGATAAGTGACAAGTAACATTCACGCCATCTAAGTGCCAGCCAATGACTGCCTCCAACAAGAGAGAATCTAGTCATCTCCCCTTGACATTCAATGGCATTACCATTACTGAATCCCTACCATCAACATCCTGGATGTTTCCATCAACCAAAAACTTAACTAGAATAGCCAACTGTAGCTACAAGAGCAGGTCAGAGACTGGGAATTCTGTGGCAAGCAAGTCACCCCCTTACTCCCCAGAACGCAGAAGTTCAATGCAGAGAAATGTGAAGTGATTCATTTTGGTAGGAAGAACATGGAGAGACAATATAAAATAAAGGGTACAATTCTAAAGGGGGTGCAGGAGCAGAGGGACCTAGGTGTATATGTGCATAAGTCATTGAAGGTGGCAGGACAGGATAAGAGTGGTTAATAAAGCATACAGTATCCTGGGTTTTATTAACAGGGCAGAGTACATGAAGAAGGTTATGTTGAACTTGTATAAGACACTAGTTCAGCCTCAGCTGGAGTATTGTGTGAGTTCTGAGGAAAGATGCGAGGGCATTGGAGAGAGTACAGAAAAGATTCACGAGAATGGTTCCAGGAATGGGGAGCTTCAGTTATGAAGATAGATTAGACAAGGGGCGGCACGATGGCGCAGTGGTTAGCACCGCAGCCTCACAGTTCCAGCGACCCGCGTTCAATTCTGGGTACTGCCTGTGTGGAGTTTGCAAGTTCTCCCTGTGTCTGCGTGGGTTTCCTCCGGGTGCTCCAGTTTCCTCCCACATGAAAAAAACTTGCAGGTTGATAGGTAAATTGGCCATTAGCAATTGCCCCTAGTATAGGTAGGTGGTAGGAAAATATAGGGACAGGTGGGGATGTGGTAGGAATGTGGGATTAGTATAAATGGGTGGTTGATGGTCGGCACAGACTCGGTGGGCCGAAGGGCCTGTTTCAGTGCTGTATCTCTAAACTAAACTAAACTAAAGTTGGAATATTTTCCTTGGTGAATAGAAGGCTGAGAGGTGATTTGATAGAGGTATTCAAAATCATGAGGGGGCTGGACAGAGTAGATAAAGAAAAACTGTTCTCACTCATGAAAGGATCAAGAACAAGAGGGCACAGATTTAAATTGATTGGCAAAAGAAGCAAAAGTGACATGAGGAAAAACTTTTTCACGCAGCGTGTGATTAAATTCTGGAATGCATTGTCTGAGAGTGTGGTGGAGGCAGGTTCAATTGAGGCTTTGAAAAGACTGTTATCTGACAAGGGAGAATGCTCAGGGTTACGGGGAGTAGGCGGGGGAATGGCACTAAGTGAATTGCTCGTTCAGAGAGTCAGTGTGGACACAATGGGCTGAGTGGCCTCTTTCTGCGCTGTAACAATTCTGTGATTCTGTGATCATGTCCTCTTCATGCAAGGCCTTATCCCTCTGCTGCGCCAGATTGTGCATAGCACAGTAGAACACCAGAATACAAACATACGAATTAGGGGACGCAGTCTCAGAATAAGAGGTTGGCCATTTAGGACTGAGGTAAGGAGAAATTTCTTCACTCAGAGAGTGGTGAATCTTTGGAATCCTCTACCCCAGAGGGCTGTGGAGGCTCAGTCATTGAGTATATTGAAGACAAAGATCAATAGATTTCTAGATATTAAAGATATCAAGGGAAACAGGAAAATGACAGGTAAACAATCAGCCATGATCTGGTTGAATGGTGGAGCAGGCTTGAGGGGCCGAATAGCCTACTCCTACTGCTATTTCATATGTTCCTATGTTCCTAACCTATTTGGGAAAAGGGAATGGGTGTATGAAAGACAAATAGAGCTTTTCGGATCAAATTGGCTCCCACATGACAAGACTGGCAATAGAAGACTGGAATCAAGCCAGAGCAAACTAGGTTACTCAATGCCTAAGCCAGGCAAGTTTATAACACTCCAAGGCACTGCTGATGATTGCCAGCCAACGTGGCTCACTGATGGCTAAGGGAGAGTAGACCTGTCACTGAGGGTTGGGATATTTCCCCCTGGTTTCAGATAATCTTGCAAAAAGCTATGACTGAATTACTGGAAACAAAAATGGACAGAATTGGACAGCCTGTGAACAAATGAGGAGAGGTTTTTCTTTTTGTTGTGCCTAGGGAGCACTTAATTTCCTTTCTGTCTTTAAACTGCAAGGGTCCCTGAGAGGAATGTGGGATTTCTCAACACAGTTCCTATGGTGCAGCACAAATCTACCGAAGCAATTGATAAAAGTTTCATTCAGAGACAGCATTAAGTTGGCTGGTGGGGGAAACGGTAATGTCACAGTGGTGCAATAAAAATACTTTTCGGACATTGGGATTAAGAAACATTGATATGGTTCTGCACGTGGAAGCTTTAGTCCAAATCAAATCCGTGTTATATTTGACTTGAAAGGATTTGTGGCTCACACTGGGTGTGAAAAGTGGAAAAGTGCTTCAACTGAGCACAAAATTCTCCGAACATACAAATTTAACAGTCTTGTTTATTTACACAATAATTTTCCAAAGGTAGGAATAAGCAAAAGATTGGTTGTGATGGAATTTCCGTTTTTATTCTTTGTTGTACTCCCCATTGAATATAACAGTGACTGGTGAAGACCATTGTTTTGCACCATTCATACATTGCATTGACCAACTGTGATCTGGACATTGAAGGGCGGTCATTTTAACTTTGTATAATGGTATAGAATGGGTGATAGTGAATTGGTAGGTTGTTAAAATAGAAATCAATATTGGGAGAGATTTCATTATCACCATTTTAAACTGGCACACAAAGTTAAAATTACCCCCAGAGGATTCTATTTCAATGCAGGTAAATATAAACATTTCCTTCTTGGCAATTCTGTTGACAACTGACAGATATGTTTGAACCTGGCACGTTAGTTGACATCTTCTTTACTGGAAACAGTTGAAATGCTCACAAGGTAAACATAAATCATTCTTATACGCATGATAAAATCCTGAGTAATGTTGCACGTTTAGATTTTTAATCAATTTCATCACACAACCCTCATGTTTTATTTTGCTATGCGGAACACACCTTGTAGTTTTGTGAAATTGCTGCATACCTATTGGGAGGAATTTGCTCTCTTTCTCTGTTGTTTTGGAAACAAACTCAAAAGCCTCCTTGGACACAGCAAGGCACCACGAATGGAAAAGGGTAAATAAGAGAACAGTTATTGGCCCCAAATTTTATGAGCATGGCAAAATGTACACAGGAGATGTGTTGTGTGGATGCGGATGGCATGGTGCATGGTTAACCCATTGCATTTGAGCACAAAAGAGTCAGCACATAAAATTAATTTCCATGATTGCTGAATGCACCAACGCTATCTGTGATGTTCATTGGCTGCAGGCGTGAAGGGGGAGCCTCCGACATCAGGAGGCCATGATGATAATTAAAGTCAGCCAGTACCTCCTTTTCCAGTGCATTCTGCCTGGAAAAACTGTAGTTGTACCTGATATTCAAATTGCTGAAGCAGGAAGCGAGCAGGCACCAAGGTTCCTTGATGGCGCACTGGAAACACTAGTGAAGGAAGTCAAGAAAAGGAGGGTCATCCTCTTTTACCAGAGCTAGGGGACAACAGAAAGGACACCAAAGGTGCCAGCTTGTAGAGGGCGAGGTTGTATACAACTTTAACTGCAAAGGAATCAAATGCAGACTTCGATGGGCCAGGGTACTGAAGAAAGTGAATGGGCATACACCAGGAAATGCTTGGTACAGAAGGCAGCCTACCAGACAGCTTGCCCAAAATGTGGTGGAGCACGGAGGAGTCCCTCTCTATCTTGGCGCCTCGGGCCTGCTCCGCCATTCAATCAGATCAAGGCTGACCTTCCACCTCAACTCCACTTTCCTGACCATCCCTATATCCCTTTATTCCCTTAGAAATCAAAAATCTGTTGATCTCAGTCTTGAACATACCAAATGAGTGAGCACCTGCAGCCTTCTGTCTGTTCACGAATCCTCAGTCCAAGCGAATAAATTACAACCAATCCCATGAACCCTAATTTGAAAATCGAACTGATAATGGTGATGTGTCAATGAAAATAAGGAAAAGGCCGACTTATGTTCAATCAGTATTTACATCAGCATCTAGACATCCAAGGAAACTATTACTGAATCCAGGACAAGGACTCAACAAAATTAAGGTAAGCCATTTAATGAGAAATGAATGACACTAAAGAACAACAAATCCACAGGAGCAGGATTTAAAAGAAGTAGGTGAGAACATTGCAGATGCCCTAACTATAATCTGCCAAAGTTCTCTCGCTTCAGGAACCGTTCCTTTAGATTGGAAAATTGCACACTTCACTCCACTATTTCAGAAAGTTGAGGGAGGGAAACCAGGGAATTATAGACCAATTAACCTAACAAGAATACTTTTGAAATGGTGAAAAGCTAGTATCAGCAGAGGTCCAAAGAGACCTGGGATCCAGGTACACACATCATTATAATGTCATGAACAGATACAGAAAATAATCAAAAAGAAAATCAAATGCTGGCTTTTCTATATAGAGGAACAGAATACAAGGGGGTAGAAGTCATACTTCAGTTATACAAAGCCCTTCTTGGCATCTCATCTTTGGAAGTATATATTAGCAGTGAAGGCAGTGCAGCATAGATTTATTGGAATGATATCTGGTCTCCAAGCATTAAGTTATGAGAAAAGATTAAATAAATTAGGGTTGTATTCTGTGGAATTTAAAAGGTTGAGGGATAATATGGTCGAAGTTTTCAAGATATTAAGGGGAACAGATAGGGTGTTTTGTGAGAAATTTCCGCTATTTGGGGAGTCTTAGTCTAGGGGGGCGTAGTCTAAAAATTAGAGTCAAATCTTTCAGGATTGAAATTAGGAAACATTTTCACGCTAAGGGTAGTAGAATTAAGGATCTCTCTTCCGCAAGCGACAATTGATGCTAGATCAATAGTTAATTTTAAAATTGTGGTTGATAGATTTTTGTTAGTCAGAGATATTAAGGGATATGGGGCAAAGGCGGGTATATGGAGTTAGGCCGCATATCAGACATGATCTCATTGGATGGTGGAACAGGCTCGAGGGGCTGAATGGCCTACTGCTGTTCCTCTGTTCCTCTGTTCCCAGTTCATACACTGCTTTCCCGTCATCTATGCTACTAGTTACACACAAAAAATCTCTAAAATCCATTTGTCAAACATAATTTACGTTGCATAAAACTGTGTTGACTCTGCCTAATACATGTTAAGATTTTCTAAGTGTCCTGTTACCATATCCTTAATAATAGATTCTAGCATTTTTCCCAACCACTGAAGGTAGGCTAACCAGCCTATAGCTCCCTATAGATTTCTTTCTTGAATAGATTTGCTACCTTCCTATCATTGGGACCATTCTAGAATCGAGGGAATTCTGGAATATCAAAACCAATGCATCAACTATCTCTGCAGGCACCTCTTTTAAAACCCCAGGATGTAGGCAATCAGATCCAGGGAATTTGGTGGCTTTCAGTCCATTATCCTTCAGTACTTTTTCCTTATTAATATTAATTCATTTAAGTTGCTAAGTCTCATTAGACTCTGAGTTTCCAGTATTTTATTTGTGTCTTCTACTGTGAAGACAAACACAAAATATTTGTTTGAACATCTCTGCCATTTCCTTATTCCCTATCATAATTTTCCATGTCTCTGCCTCTAAGGGACCCACACTTACTTTGCTAATGGCCTCCTTTTTATCTATTTGTAGAAAGGGTGAATAGTAATTTTTATTCAGTAAATTATGACATTATTTGATAAATTTGGTTTGGTTTTGGTATTTATCTTTGAAATGCAGTGGGCACAAGACCAATAATTGTGCAGTGAAAGAAGGCAATGTGATGGAGGTGTAAGAGGGATAAGGATTCTGGGACTGTTGGTGAATGGGGAATGGGAGATTTGATTTAGTGGAACAGCTCCTTGATGAGCTGGTCTCTGAGAGCTCAGCAAATACAGGCTTTCTTGGTCGCTGCCTCTCCTCCTCTTCATCCTATTAGTTTCCTCCTCTTCCTGTTCCTCCTCCTGACTTTCTTGGTTCATAGGTGGTCGTAAGCATGCAGCATATAATGACAAATCTGCATATGCAAGAACACAAGAAGTAGGAGCAGGAGTAGGCCATTCAGCCCCTCGATACTGTCCCGCCATTCAATAAGATCATGGCTGAACTCCTCTTTCGGGCCTGCTCCATATAACCCTCGACTCCCCAAGACTTCAAAAATCTATCTACCTCCTCCTTAAATACAATTAGTTACCTGGCCTCCACAACTCTCTGAGGTAGACAATTCCAGAGATTCACCACCTTCTGAGAGAAGAAATTCCTTCGCATCTCAGTTTTAAATGTGTGCCCCCTTATTCTGTAATTATGTCCTCTAGTTCGAGATTCCCCCACCAGTGGAAACATATTCGCAACATCTACCCTTTCAAGCCCCCTTAGAATCATATATGTTTCAATAAGATCACCTCTCATTCTTCTAAACTCCAATGAATAAAGGCCGAACCTGTTTAGCCGTTCTTGAAAAGACAACCCCTTCATCCCAGGAATCAGCCTAATGAACCTTTTCTGAACTGCCTCCAATGCTAGTATATCCTTCTTGAAATACGGGGATCAAAACTGTACGCAGTACTCCAGGTGTGGCTTCATCAACACCCTGTACAGTTGTAATAAGACTTCCCTATTTTTAAACCTTAACCCTCTAGCAATAAAGGCCAAAATTCCATTTGCCTTCCTAATTACGTGCTGTACCTGCATGCTAACTTTTTGTGTTTCATGGACAAGAACACCCAGATCCCTCTGTACTGCAGTATTTTGTAGTCTTTCTCCATCTAAATAATAATCTGACTTTTTATTCTTCCTACCAAAGTGGATGACCTCACACTTTCCCACATTGAATTCCATCTGCCAAATTTTTGCCCACTCACTTAACCTATCTATATCCCTTTGCAGATTCTTTGTGTCCTCATCACAACATGCCTTCCCACCTATTTTTGTTTTGTCAGCAAATTTGGATACACTACACTCTGTCCCTTCCTCCAAGTCATTAATATAGATCGTAAATAGTTGAGGCCTGAGGACCGATCCTTGTGGCACCCCACTAGTTATGGCTTTCCAACATGAAAAAGACCCATTGATCCTGACTCTCTGCCTTCTGTGTGTTAGCCAATCCTTAATCCATGCCAACACATTGCCCCCAATACCCTGAGCTCTTATTTTGTGCAATAACTTTTTATGTGGCACCTTATCGAATGCCTTCTGAAAATCCAAATACACTACTTCTACCAGCTCCCCTTTATCCACTTTGTTTGTTACATCCTCAAAGAACTCTAAAATTTGTCAAACATGATTTCCCTTTCATAAAACCATGTTGACTCTGTTTGATGTTTTTCCAAATGTCCTGCTATTTCTTCCTCAATAATGGACTCTAGCATTTTTCCAATGACAGATGTTAAGCTAACTGGTCTATAGTTTCCTGCTTTCTTTCTTTCTCCTTCCTTTCTTGAATAGGGCCGTCACATTAGCGGTTTTCCAATCTGCTGGTACCCTACCGGAATCCAGTGAGTTTGGTATATTATGACCAATGCCTCTACTATCTCTGCAGCCACTTCTTTTAAAACCCTTGGATGCAGGCCATCAGGTCCTGGCGACTTGTCTGTCTTTAGTCCCATCAGTTTGTCCAGCACTTTTTCCCTCATGATAGAGATTGTTACCAGTTCCTCCCTCCAATTTACGCCTTGCTCATCTATTCTTGTTGGGATGTTTATAGTGCCCTCCATCATGAAGACCGATGCAAAATATTGGTTTAAATTATCTGCCATTTCCCTGTTCCCTGTTATTAATTCCCCAGTCTCATCCTCTAATTTATTTTAGCTACTCTCTTCCTTTTTATATACGCGTAGAGGCTCTTACTGTTTGTTTTTATATTTCTTGCCAATTTGCTCTCATAATCAAATTTCTCTCTCTTTATTAGTTTTTTTAGTCATCCGCTGCTGGTTTCCAAAAAAATTCTCAATCCTCTGGCCGACCACTAGCTTTCGCCGCTTTGTACACCTTTGTTTTTGATTTGATCCTCTCCTTAACTTCCTTTGTTATCCACGGGTGGTTCATCGTTTTCTTCGAGTCCTTCCTTCTGACCAGAATAAATGTTTGCTGAGTGTTGTGAAATATCTGCTTATAAGTCTGCCACTGCTCATCTACTGACTTCCCCTCTAGTCTATTATCCCAGCCCGCTTTCTTCATACCTCTGTAATTGCCCTTGTTTAAGTTGAAGACATTGGTTTGAGACCCGAGTTGCTCAGCCTCAAACTGAATTTGAAATTCTACCATGTTATGATTGCTTCCCCCTGGAGGATCCTTAACTACGAGATCTCTTATTAATCCGACCTCATTACACATTACCAAATCTAAAATAGCCTGTTCCCGGGTATGCTCTGCAATGTATTGTTCTAAGAAATAATCCCTGATGCACTCTACAAATTCATCTTCTATGCTATCCTTGCCAATTTGATTTGTCCAATCTATATTAGGGCGGCACAGTGGCGCAGTGGTTAGCACCGCAGCCTCACGGGACCGGGGTTCAATTCTGGGTACTGCCTGTGTGGAGTTTGCAAGTTCTCCCTGTGTCTGCGTGGGTTTCCTCCGGGTGCTCCGGTTTCCTCCCACCGCCAAAGACTTGCAGGTGATAGGTAAATTGGCTGTTACAAATTGCCCCAAGTGTAGGTAGGTGGTAGGGCATATGGGATTACTGTGGGGTTAGTATAGATGGGTGGTTGTTGGTTGGCACAGACTCGGTGGGCCGAAGGGCCTGTTTCAGTGCTGTATCTCTAAATAAAATTAAATATAAATATATGTAGATTAAAATCACCCATGATAATTGCTTACACGTCTCCATTATTTCCTGATTAATATTTTGTCCTACAGACAGGCAACTCCTTGGGAGCCTATAGACCACTCCCACCCATGATTTCTTCCCCTTGCTATTCCTTGTTTCCACCTAAACTGATTCTACATCAAGATCTATTACACCTATATCATTGCTCACAACTGCACTGATCCCTTCCTTTAATAACAAAGCTACCCCATCTCCTTTTCCTTTCTGCCTATTCTTCCGGAACGTCAAATATCCTTGAACATTTAGATTCCAGTCCTGGTCATCCTGCAACCACGTCTCAGTGATAGCTATCAAATCATGTTCATTTATTTCTATCTGTGCCGTCAGCTCATCTATCTTGTTGCAAATGCTACGTGCATTCAGATAAAGAGCCTTAAGCTTTGACTTATTACCATTTTTACCTACTCTGGTTCTAATTTTTGCTGTACTCTGATGCTCATATTCTCTTTCCTTATCTGTTACACTCTGATTAATGTATGCCCCTTCACTATGCTGCACCTCTGCTCTCTTGTTACTTTTCGACTTTTTAAACTTCCCTTCAATTGAACCCTCCCCCCCACTATTTAGTTAAAGCCTTATCTACAACCCTAGTTATACGATTCGCCAGGACACTGGTCCCAGCATGGTTCAAGTGCAGCCCATCCCAACGGAACAGCTCTCTTTCTCCAGTACTGGTGCTGGTGTCCCATGAATCGGAACCCATTTCTCCCACACCAATCTTTGAGCCACGCATTTACCTAGTTAATCTTACTTACTCGATGCCAATTTTCACGTGGCTCAGGTAGTAATCCTGAGATTATTATCCTTGTGGTTCTGCTTTTTAATTTAGCAACAAACTGCTCATAGTCCCTCAGCAGAACCTCTTTCCTAGTCCTACCTATGTTGTTGGTACCTAGATGGACCACTACAACTGGATCCATTCCCTCCCACACCAAGTTCCTCTCTAGCCCAGAAGAGATGCCCTTAACCTTGGCACTAGGTAGGCAACACAGCCTTCAGGACTCTCTATCTTTGCTGCAGAGACCAGTATCTATTCCCCTACCTCTGCTATCCCCTATGACTACAACATTTCTATTTTCTCCCCGCACTTGAATGGCGCTCTGAACCACGGTGCTGTGGTCAGTTCACTCATCCTCCCTGCAGTCTGTGCCCTCGTCCACATCGGGAGCAAGAACCTCGTACCTATTGGATAAGGGCACAGGCTGAGGCTCCTCCAAAGCTAAATTCTGGATCCCCATACCTGCCTCACTCGCAGTCACAACCTCTTGTCCCTGACCACGGGAGAGATTGGATGTAATTAACCTAATGGGTCTGACTGTCTCCTGAAACATTGTGTCCAGGTAACTCTCCCCCTCCCTGATGTGTTGCAGTATCCACAGCTCAGACTCCGGCTCATCAACTCTGAGTCAAAGGTCCTCGAGCAGCCAACACTTGCTGAAAATGTGGTCATCGTGGATTGCCCCGGCATCCACCAGCTCCCACATACTACAGCTGCAACACATCGCCTGTCCAACCATCTCTATTCTATTTAATTAATTAATTTGGATCTTGGTATTCAAAACAAAAATTATTTAAGTGCACTCTTAACCTGTAATGACGTCTCCTGATTTAAATCACTTGGTCAAGACAAAAACAAAAAAAACAAAAAAGAGACACAGAAGAAATACCCACCAATCACTTAAGAGGTCTCCTGTGCTTCAATTTTTGCTGGTCACCCCAGTCCTCAGAATTGAACAGAATAGAGTGCTCTCACCACTGCCGCTGCTGCTGTTTCTGTTCTCGGGCCTCAACTCTCTGCTCCTTTTATACCCCGGCTCCTCTCACCACCGCAACTGCTTCTGTTCTCGGGCCTCGACTCTCTGCTCCTTTTATACCCCGGCTCCTCTCACCACTGCCACTGCTTCTGTTCTCGGGCCTCGACTCTCTGCTCCTTTTATACCCCGGCTTCTCTCACCACTGCCACTGCTTCTGTTCTCGGGCCTCGACTCTCTGCTCCTTTTATACTCCGGCTCCTCTCACCACCGCAACTGCTTCTGTTCTCGGGCCTCGACTCTCCGCTCCTTTTATACCCCGGCTCCTCTCACCACCGCAACTGCTTCTGTTCTCGGGCCTCGACTCTCCGCTCCTTTTATACCCCGGCTCCTCTCACCACCGCAACTGCTTCTGTTCTCGGGCCTCGACTCTCCGCTCCTTTTATACCCCGGCTCCTCTCACCACCGCAACTGCTTTTGTTCTCGGGCCTCGACTCTCCGCTCCTTTTATACCCCGGCTCCTCTCACCACCGCAACTGCTTTTGTTCTCGGGCCTCGACTCTCCGCTCCTTTTATACCCCGGCTCCTCTCACCACCGCAACTGCTTTTGTTCTCGGGCCTCGACTCTCTGCTCCTTTTATACCCCGGCTCCTCTCACCACCGCAACTGCTTCTGTTCTCGGGCCTCGACTCTCTGCTCCTTTTATACTCCGGCTCTTCTCACCACCGCAACTGCTTCTGTTCTCGAGCCTCGACTCTCCGCTCCTTTTATACTCCGGCTCTTCTCACCACCGCAACTGCTTCTGTTCTCGGGCCTCGACTCTCTGCTCCTTTTATACTCCGGCTCTTCTCACCACCGCAACTGCTTCTGTTCTCGGGTCTCGACTCTCCGCTCCTTTTATACCCCGGCTCCTCTCACCACTGCCACTGCTTCTGTTCTCGGGCCTCGACTCTCCGCTCCTTTTATACTCCGGCTCCTCTCACCACCACAACTGCTTCTGTTCTCGGGCCTCGACTCTCCGCTCCTTTTATACCCCGGCTCCTCTCACCACCGCAACTGCTTTTGTTCTCGGGCCTCGACTCTCCGCTCCTTTTATACCCCGGCTCCTCTCACCACCGCAACTGCTTTTGTTCTCGGGCCTCGACTCTCTGCTCCTTTTATACCCTGGCTCCTCTCACCACTGCCACTGCTTCTGTTCTCGGGCCTCGACTCTCCGCTCCTTTTATACTCCGGCTCCTCTCACCACCGCCGCTGCTGCTTCTTGCTCAAGCTGTACCACAAAGTGTTCCATCCATGCTTTCCTTCACGGATAGCAAGCTGGAGGCAATTTGGATACGAGAATTTTGGAATCCAGAGCCTGAATGGCAGCAGTCTGAGCTTCCATCAGAACTGTCACCACAGGTTCCATAACTGAGGACCCTGCTACACTGTGTATAGATGTCACCACACACTTCATGGTTGACTTCATTGATTCAGTGCCAGACATGATGACTCCAGACCAGTTGGAGATGGCCTCCTCCACACTGTCCAACATTGAGCGCTGGCTTCCTGGCAGACTGTCCAATTCATTGAGCAGTTTGTGGTGCACAGCCATCAGCCTTCTTTTATAGCTTAGGCCCTGGGGGTCTTCGTCTATGTCCTATACAGCTGGGCTAGAGCACAAGCTCGACCTTAGTTGCAATTTCTGAGTCAGTGCTTGCAAGTGTAATCTCAAGTGACAGTACATCTTTGACTGCATTGTTTCCCCTTCTTAGAGTACCACCAAGTTATGCAGAGTGTGTGAGGGACAGAGTTCAGTGAGAAGAGTAAAGGAATGTAAAATGGTTGAATACCCTATGGAATGTGTTCTCCTGTCTTACCACACTTCTGGCCCACCCTCTGGCCACTGCATCAAGGGCAGCTTCTTTTATTGGAGAGAGCACTTGAAACAATGCTGGCCCTCCTCCTGTGTCAGTCAATTCCCTATTATTGTGGGCCAGATTGTCCTGTAAGAAGAAAGAGTGTGCTAGTCTGTATCCTAATGCACATGTCAGAATAGAACAGTGTGGATGATGAGTGACGGTTGGCATAAATATGGTTGTAGAACGTCCAAAGGTGCATCACTGGATCTTCATCAAACAAAATTTGACATCAAGCCACATAAGGAGATATTAGTGCAGATGACAAAAGCATGACCAAAGAGGCAGGTACTAAGGAGCGTCTTAAAGAGGAAAGAAATGTAGAGATTCGGAGAACTTTAGGGAGGGAATTCCAGAGCTTAGGGCCCAGTCAGCTGAAGGCATGATCACCAATGATGGAGCGATTAAAACTGGGAATGCATAAGAGGCCAGAATTGGAGAAGTACAGATATCTTGGAGGTGATTACAGAGATAGGGAAAGGCAAGGCCATGGGGACATTTGCAAACAAGGATCAGAATTTTATAATTGAGTTGTTGCTCAACTGAGAGTCAATGTAGGTCAGCAAGCACAGGGATGTTGGGTGAACGGGAAGGTGTTGGAATAGTCAAGTCTAAATGTAACATAGTCCTGGATGAGTGTTTCAGCAGCAGGTGAGCTGAGGCAATGGCGGAATCAGGCAATGTTACAAAGATGGAAGTGGGCAGTCTTGATGATGGAGTGGATCTGTGGCTGGAAGCACAGCTCGGGGTCAAATATGACACCAAGATTATGAACAGTCTTGTTTAGCCCCAGACATTAGCAAATATTGTGCCTATTCAAAGGAAAGGGATCAGTCAGATCTTAGTAACTGCAGGCCAGTATTCCTGCTGTTAATTATAGGCTCATGGTAACTATATACCAAATGTATAGTGTCTTGGGATATTTTCTATTTTAAGACACTACATAAAATTGCCATTGTCATTATTGTTGCATTGATATGGCATCTGATGAAAACAATTTTCTATCTGGTCAGTTTTTGGCTTCAGAGTAAATCAGTTGACTTGAAAGAAAAAAATTGAATATCAGTTATATAGCACCTTTTACAACCTCAGGACAAGACAAAGCACTTTACAGACAATTTTCAAAAATACTTTTGAAGTATGGTCTCTATAATGTAGGAAGCACGGCAGCCAATTTACAAACACAAGCTCCCACAAACATCAAAGTGATCATGGCTACAGAGTCTGTTTTTAGTGATGTTGATTGAGGGGATAGATATTGATCAGGACAGGAGGGATAACTTCCCTGCCTTTCTTCAAAGTAGTGCAGGGGAGCTTTTACATTCACTTTAAAGAGCAAACATGGCCTCGGTTTAATAGCTCATCCGAAAGACATTGGGCTGAATTTTCCCAGCTCTATGGCAACGGGCTGGGAGGCGGGAGGAGTTGGAATATCGTGACGAAAGGCATTGGGACGGAAGCCCAACGTCTATATGGCTACTGGATATTCTGAAGAGCAGTGGGCATGGCTGGAGGACCTCGCGCTCAAACATGGTGGGAAGGTAATTAAGCCAGTTGATAGGCAATTAATTGCAATTTTACAGGGGTTTTCAAATTTTAGAAAGAGTGTACGGGTACCATGGGGCTTCAGAGCCTTGACATGGATAATGAGTCAGTGAGTTAGTGGGAGGTCAGTTCTGGCTCCAGACGGCAGCCATCGTGAACGCTAGTGTGACTTAGCAGTGAGGGTGGAACAGCGTGGGTATTGGCAGTGTCAGTTAAGAGCAGGGACAAGGTTGACAGCACATCGGGGGCATACCACTAGAGTGACATCTCAGAAGTGGTACTTGTGTGAATAAAGCAGGGATGGTAAGAAGCCCTGAAAACTAAGTGCAGCTACCTGCCATGAGCATCTTTCACTGAGGCTTTGGGACCTCCAGTGAGGAGGAGCATCAGAGAAGGAGAGAGCTGTAGTCACAGGCAGCAGGACAGCAGCTTCCTGAAGGCCAACAGGAGCACCAGCCTCAGGGTGAGGGCGGAAGGTGGCAGAAGGAGGGCACAGCGGGGGTACACAACCAGCCACCTGTGCTCAGAAGAGGTTACCCTCCAGAGAAGGTCCACCATCTGAGACTCAGCTACCTACAAATGTCAGAGCTGCAGTGTTGTTGAAGACTGTGGCTCTCCAGGGAAGCCATCACAGGGCTGTGTGCCATGATGGAGGAAAAGCTGAGCCCCAGGGGAAGTGGTGGTCACCCAATGCCAGTTGTGCTGATAGTCACTGTGGCATTGAATTTCTACCCCTCAGGATCACTCCAGGGATCCACTGGGGATATGTGTGGGATCTCACAGTCTGCGGCTCATCACTGCACTAAGATGGTCATCAATGCCATGTTGAAGGGTGCCAGCCAATATGTGCACTTTTACACTGATCTGGACAGTCAAGCTAAGAGGGACATAGGGTTCAGGGCCATCGTTAGATTTCCCCAGGTTCAGGATGTCATCAACCACATGAATGTGGCCATTAAGGCTCCCATAGACCAGGCTGCAGCCTTCAGCAACAGGAAGGGCTTCCACTCCATCAATGTACAACAGATCTGTGATCACCGCAAGCGGTTCCCACGGGGGTGTTTGCATCGTTCCTGGGAAGCAGTCTCGATGACTACATACTAAGGCAGTCCCAGGTACCAGAGTGTTTCAGGGCTCCCATATGCCTTCAAGGATGGATACTGGGTGACAAGGGCTACCCAGTGAAGACATGGCTACTGATGCCCGTGAGGAACCCAAGCACTGATGCAGAGGAGAGGTACAATACTGCCAGGGGACAACACAAGCAACCAATGAGCAGGCTAGAGGGCCTCTGCAGATGGGGTTCAGATGCCTGGATCGATCCATTGGTACCCTCCAGTATGCCTCAGCAAACGTATCGTGTTGGTGCGCTGTTCTCTGCACAATCTGGCTACAGAAGGGTGAGCTTTGACTAATGAAGATATTGTGCAGCTTGATGCCTCCTCCAATGGTGAGGATATGGGGAAGATGATGACCAGGCTTTGCATGCTGAAGAACTCCAGGGACCACAGACAAGGTTCCATGAGATATTTGCGAGGGACGCTCGGAGTATGCTGATACAGGCACATTTCAGATGATCCTTACTATCAAATCCACGAAATCCAATAAAGCTACAAAATTCTGCACCACTATTGCCTGTACCTTCATTGCCTTTACCATTTACCCACACCCAGTTGGACATTAGACTGTGGTATGGGGAATGCATCGACCTCACGCAGTGTGGTTCTTCCCATCACACCCTTTGAGGGTACTGCTCAAGGCCTGTGAGAAATGGAAGGATTACTGTTGCCTTGTCACATTCCACATTTATTGGAGAGCAAACAGATTGCAAGGAAGCATGCTTCAACAAGATAATAACCTGTGAATCCTGAGTGCAGCTAGGTGCTCTTCTTAAATCTCTTACACATGCTTCTACATTGTGTTGCCCCTGTGCTGTCGGCTTAGCTGGAGGTAGGCTGCTGAAGCTGTTGCCCTCATGGCTTTGGATGACCTTGGCAGTCGTCCTCTGGCTGCCTGAGGCCTGAAGGGCCCCGGCATGTAGAGGGCTTCCTCTGTAATTGAAACTAAGTGATGTGCTGGTGTCACTGAAGGAGGGGCTGAGGAGAAACTATCCACACCAGGTGCACCCTGAGAGGAGTCCCCAGATTCATCAGGCTGCTGCTCCTCTACCCTTTCAGGGTACATGTACTCCCTGCTCACCTGAGGAGTCCAAGGACCTGGCAGTGAGTCCAGGCATCCTGCCACCCTTCTTACCCAACCATTGCTGCACAAGGTCCATGGAGGTGTCAATGGCAGGCAGGTCCACATGCATCTCCAGCATCCACTGAGTGATTTGCTGGATATGGTTCTCCATGAGGGTCGCCAATCTCTCGATAGAGGAAGCCAAGCACCCTCACGCCAGAAATATGGCCTGGGTGGACTCCATCGTCCATACCAGTGTGCGCATAGCCTCTCAAAGTTCCCCCAGATGTTCCCACATCTCACGCTGCAGCTCCAGCATCTGCTGCCTTGCTGATCACTCCAGAAGCATGTCATCAGCCTGAGGCTCAGCATAACCTTGGCTTCCCACAGGCCTCTGAGTGTCGATGGCCTCGGCTGTCACAGCCTCCATCAGCTGCTCAGGTGCGTCTCTGCTTAGCTTACTAGGTTGTGATCACAGATCTATTCATGAACCGATCCCCCCTGACATGACAGTATCTGCGCTGGTGGAGGGTGCGGGGGAATTATGTTACAGTGCACCTGCTGAGGCTCCTTCTTCCTCCTCAGAAGTGGATAGCTGGATCTGTCTGGTCTTGTATTTGATCTACGTGAGAGAGTAGATTAATTAGATGTTTATGTGCATTCCATGACATCCTTCAGCCTACTCCTAGTGTGGAGCTCCATGTGACTGTGGTGGACACATCTGCACTATGCCGCATGTTCGCCAGGGGAGTCTCTTGTGCCCAGCCATTAGGCCTCTCACTCTCTTGTGTCTTAACTCCTGTCTCACCATCAGCTATGAAACAGCCCCCATGAAGCTCCAGAGCCTCCTCCGCCATTGGTGTCAGGATGGTGAGGAAAAGGATGCTGCCACTGATCCTGGTCCTTGCTTTCGCATTGTGTGCTACCTCCTCCTGCAAGCACATAAATATCCATTGTTAGTCACCCAACAAAGACAAGCATAATGCTTCTGCTGGTGGCAGCCTGACTGTCTATGGTGGTGCCACAGGAATACCTCCTGCCACCCAGAAACTCTGACTCATCAGGGCCCTTCACAGAGAGTCTGCCATGCCTCTGACAGGCAATGCTACCGCCTGACAATTGGTACTGAGGGAGGTTGGCATTCTCTTTCTACCAATCTCACATTCACGGCCTAGTCACATATAAGTGTCATGCAGGCTCCACCTGCCAAGAATGAGGCATATTAATTTTGTCATATGAACATTGATTTTAAACTGTTGCTGGAGTGAGGAAATGACTTGTTAAACAGAAACGAGCAGAAGAAATAAAGTGGAAATGTTTGAGGCAATTTCTGAAGATGGTTTTGGTTACTGTTCTTCGAGCTCGCTGTAAAGTCCTTGAGAGTAGGTAGGTCTTGCTTTTCATTGGGGCCCAGTATTCTTCTTAAATCTTGTTCGATATAGGAGACTTTTCTGTCTTGAAGTTCAGGTGTCCTCAGCGGGTCCAGAGGCTTGTGAGAAAGAGAATGGGAGCAGACAGGTGAGGCCTTCTCACTCCAGGAGCAAACAGTCTTTTTCTTCAGTTCAAACTCTTTATACAATGTGTATGCATGCTAGAGTAGGCACGTCATGTCTCCATAGGCGTTAACTGAATTAGAGTTTAAGTTTAATAAAGTTCAACCTTTTTTCTTTAAACCTAAGAAAACCTGTTTGGCTTGTTTCTTTGCCTTATAATTGGAAGTTAGTGAACAAGGATTCACTAAGGGGGAACTAAAAAAAATGGTATGTTAAAAATTAAGCCCTGTTACAGAGTCGAAGAGACTTAGCAGTTGGCAGGAAAAAAGACAGAGGCGCAAGGGGAGAGCCAACTGTGTAACAGCCCCGACAAACAAATTTTTCTGCAGCACCTGTGGAAGAGCCTGTCACTCTAGAATTGGCCTTTATAGCCACTCCAGGCGCTGCTCCACACACCACTGACCACCTCCAGGTGCTTACCCATTGTCTCTCAAGATAAGGAGGTCAAAGAAGTTACAGTAAGACCAGGTGAAGGCTGAGAGCCCTTTCTCACCTGGTCATAACATAAGGCTATAAGGAAAGTAATTGTGGTACACTCACCATGGCAAATCGCCTGAGGTTATTAACCCACTTGCAGTATTGCAGTCAGGTTGGAAGGACAACACCACAGTTACTGACCTGCTCTGCAATCTCTGTCCAGACTTGCTTGGTCTCTTTCTCCCATCCCGGGGAAAGAGGAACTCCCTATTTGCCCGAGCAACCTGGAGGAGAACATACTGGGAGGCGTCACTGTACTTTGGGGCCAGCCGGGACCTTACTTCTGCCATTTCTCCAAAGAACCTTCTCCCTCAAGGCTTCAACAGGTTCTGCCTTAGTGGGAGGAATGAATTGAGAGAGTGCTGGCAGCCCTTTAAATATGACGCCAGTACTTCCAGTGGTGTGACCTCACACCGCCTCCACCTCCTGGCAGTTAATTGATCGGCCGCAACTGAATCGTGTTCTCGAGCACGCCCCCGCCCGAGCTGCAGCTTCCACTCCTGGCGGTGGGACCTTGGGCCTTGCTGCAAAATTCAGCCCATCATCTCTGACAGTGCAGCACGCCCTCAGTACTGCACTGGAGTGTCAGTCAAGATTTTTGTGCTCAAGTCTCCAAAGTGGGACTTAGATCGCACAAGCTTCTGACTCAGAGGCTCGAGCTAACAGGACTTGAGAATCAAAGGGATGCTCAACACAAAGTTAAAGTAGCAGCCTTTGGTGTTTGTAGGATATTATATAGGGTGTGGTATCACAGCCTCCTGGAAAAGCTGCTCTCTTGTGTTGTACCCTGTGAGTAGTTGGTTGAACCTGCAAACCATTCATTATTTATGTCGTGCAGTGTGATTTCCGTCCAGTGATTTCTACAGAGGATGCAATACTGGATCATGACAAATGGATATTTATCTTATCACAATATTCGTGCAGAGGTTCCACGGATAAACATGCAGGAGTCTCACAAGGAAACATACTCAGTTTCAAGCACTTTGCAGATGACAAACAATGACTGTCTTCCCAGTTTGAGAAACAAACCATGACTGAATCACTACAAGCAGAAACGGACAGAATTGGACAGGCTGTGAACAAATGAAGAGAGATTTTTCCTTTTTGTTGCATTTAGGGAACTATTTGTTTCCAGGTATAAAGCAGGGAATATTGAGGCAGAGACCCACTGAGGTGAATTTTAACCTCGAAAAACATGTCTGTTTGGTTCAGATGGGATGTTAAAATGTTAAAAGTCCAGAATTTAACAGAGGTGTGTCGGGAGAGCGGGCAGCCACGCTGTTCCTCAGAGATGAACTGGCCATTTATATATTATAATGAGGCTCCATGCTTCATATTTAACCACAATTTTAAATATAACCCTAGCTGGCTGGGTTTCCTGGTCCTCGGGAAACTCGGTGATTAAAAGGAGGATTGCTGAATCCAGGAGGTAAGTGCCTTTCTGCTTTTCTGCTGGATTCAGTTTACCTGCTTCACCCAACCCCTGTGATCGGTCAACCTTCCAATCTCCCTGCCAACTGTTCCGATCTGCCTTCTGGCCTCCGATTTTCCTTTGACCCCCATCTCTGATTTCTCCTATGTCCTCCGATCTCCCCCTTGCACCAGTCTCCACTATTATCTCTGGCCTCCAATCTGCCTCCAACCCTGATCTCTAATCAATATCCCCACCCCCCCACTGAGAACCCCGATCCTCCTCCGGCCCTGGTCTCCAATCTGGCCTTTGATTTTCCACATGATCCTCACCCTCTCCCCCCACACCCCGCTGCGGTCTTTCCAATTCCTCCCTCCCTCCTCTCAACTAAGGCCTGGTGTCTGGCAGACTCTCAATCTGGTTGGCTCTTGCCAAGAAACAGAATTACAAATGGTAAGCAGGTCCTTTGTTAAGTTCATCAGGATCTGAGGGAAACCCATTCTTTGGGTTCACCAACTGCAAAACCTCCCTCCCACTGCCTCGCCACCTCCAAGTTACGATTGGGCCCAATCACTTGAATTTTCTGGCAGGTGTCTGGACCCTAATATTGGGACCATATGCAGGTTCCGAGGCCGATCGTGTCCGAGTCCTGTTCACCTGCGCAATTTTTCTGGAGGCGGCCAATTATCAGGTGCCTTCGGGACCCCATTAAATGAGATGGTGGGTGGGTTGCACAGGTAGGAGGGCCAGTCGGAGCACCTAAGGCTGTGGGCGGCTGGCAGCCCCCCCAGGAGAGGTGGGCACTCCCAATGCATGTAAGAGGTGCCCTCTGAAGAATTCTAAAATGTTTAAGAATGTGAGGCCACAGCTGCCAGGCCATCATTGTGGAGGGGGAGCCCTGTGGCCCACTGATCCCCATGGCTCCAGGCAGGGTAGGATTTAAAGGAGGCTCTGCTGGCGTTCCCACCACCAAGGTTCTGGCTGAGGCCGCCTCCAGGCAGCAGCCAGGCTTCAGCTTTAGTAGTGGCCCCGTCCACTATTGGAAAAATTGCAGATATGAGGAAATAGACCACTTAATTGGATTAATAATGAGACTAATAGATGTCTCACTGCTTCCCCGCAGGTAGCCTTCCTCCCTGAGATGCCTCCTCCGGAAAAATCACGCAGAGGCAGGAACACGTCAGGCAACTGGCACACTACGCTCCTGCGCAAAAATGACCACCACACCTGCCTCCTAACCTGCCCCCTCCTCCATGGCAAAATCCGTTATGTATGATTTCTGCCCCTAAAACACCCTGAGATTCCCTGGACATCCCCCAGATAAACATCACTAGACTGGCAGACAGGAGGGTCTGCAGCAATCCTTGGACAAGCACAAAAGCAGGCAAGTGATCATTTAATTTCAATATTTCCCCTGTTCCTAGTACAAATTTTGGGCCTCGGGAACTTTTGCTGCTGCTTCCCAGACTAGAAAGATCATGGGCACAGCTCCCCTGACAACTGCAATATTCCTCAGGGTGCAGCACCTCCTCTGTGCCTGCCAGGGGCTGAACAAGGGCATTTACCCTATGGTGTTATCATTGACACCAAAACCAAATCAATAACAATGTATCAGCCTCTAGAAGGTCGATTATTTAAGAAAGTTCTTCCTCATTACTCTCCAACTTTGTTGACAACTTCTGTGAAACCACATATGCCAAATATGTAACAAACAAAAACACAACATCGAAAAACATACTGAGACTGAGGGTGTGGTAGATAATAATATGTGCTGCGAGGTATGTAACACATGACTTCGGGAGGTAAAAATATTACACAACCCATTTGTGCTGAATTTATCGGTTACATTTCTTTACAAAATTGCTTAAGGTGCAAATAAATTCCCTCCCTAACCCTAACTTCCTGCAGTGGATTACTTGGATTCATGTAATTTTTTCATGTACTGGTATGTCTTGTTCACAAAAAGCAGGACAAAGTCAATCCGGCCAGTTACCACCCCACCAGTCCACTCTCAATCATCAGAAAAGTGATGGGAGGTGTCGTCAGTCGTGCTATCAAGCAGCACTTACTCACCAATAATCTGCTCACCAATCCGCCAGGACCACATGGCTCCAGACCTCATTAGAGCCTTGGTCCAAACATGGACAAAGAGCTGGATCCCAGAGGTGACGTAAAATTGATTGCCCTTGATATCAAGGCAGCATTTGACTGAGTGTGGCATCAAGGAGCCCTAGTAAAATAGAAGTCAATGGAAATCAAGAAAAACTCTCCATTGGTTGGAGTCATACCCAGCACAACACTCAGGATTGGGCTGATAAGTGACAAGTAACATTCACACCATCTAAGTGCCAGCCAATGACTGCCTCCAACAAGAGAGAATCTAGTCTTCTCCCCTTGACATTCAATGGCATTACCATTACTGAATCCCTACCATCAACATCCTGGATGTTTCCATCAACCAAAAACTTAACTAGAATAGCCAACTGTAGCTACAAGAGCAGGTCAGAGACTGGGAATTCTGTGGCAAGCAAGTCACCCCCTTACTCCCCAGAACGCAACACCATCCAGGGTAAAGCAGCCAAATTGGTTGGCACCCCATCCACCACCTTAAACATGCACTCCCTCCACCAGTAGCGCACAGTAGCAGCAGCGTGTATCATCTACAAGATGCACTGCAGCAACTTGCCAAGCCGCCTTCGAAGGCACCTTCCAAACTCATGACCACTACCGCCTAGAAGAACAAGGGCAGCAGGTGCACAGGAACACCACCACCTGCTAGTTTCCCTCCAAGTCACACACCAGTTTGACTTGGAAATGTATCGCAGTTCCTTCATCATGGCCGCATCAAAATTCTGAAACTCCCTTCCTAACAGCATTACACCTACACCATACGGACTGCAGCAGTTCAAGAAGACAGCTCACTACCACCTTCTCAAGGGCAATTAGGGATGGGCAATAAATGCTGGCCTTGCCAGTGATGTTCACATCCCATGAATGAAGAAAAATTATTATTTATTCTCCTTTCTTCCCAAAACCTTCTATTCTCAGTTATTTACATGATATGAGATTTGGTTCTTCATCCCAAAGTGAATTTGTAATTTGTGTGGAAGCTTCAGACAACACCATGAGCCAGTCTTCATGTTTACAATCCCAGAAAACCATCTTATGGATGGGGATGCAGCAGTCTCTATGTTTTCAAGAGAGTTACTCTGGGACCGACAAAAAGCTCCTTATCCATGAAGTTGTGGAATGTCAGGGAAGGAGAATTGACCTGAGAGGCTGACCTACGGGAAAGAAATTTGATTTTTTTACCATATTTACTAACATATAAACAAAATATTGAATTTAGGTCCTCCTCTGGCCATCCAATTTGTCACCTTGAGTGAATGCTACTTATTAGAAATCTAATTGATTTCTGGGAATCACAGGATTCATGTCTCCACTATTCTATTAACGACTTGATTTATCCCTGAAAATTGTGCAACCAATGCCTTTATAACACCTTAATAATCTGATTGGTCTGTGATAACCATATTCTCTGTGGGCTATGAACTTCTTCAGTTTTGTTGTTCTCCAATGATGGTGAGTGTTCATCCAGCTTTCCTCTTTCTGTGCCTCCTTTACAACTTGATATCACTAGCCAAAGGCGACAGATGTCCCACTTTGGGGATTCAAGCTATCGGTCTCTTCCTCCCTGCTTTCCCCAGTTAACTACAGCCATTGTCATGAACTGTAAAGGGGCAGAAACTCAGCTTCCCTTTGATGCTCACCCATTCCTGGTCAGTCAACTAACTCTCTCCCACCCTTGCCTCCTACTCCATCTCTCCACCCAACAGCAACTTTAGGCCCCAGCCTCTTACTGCATGCAATGTGTATATACTTGTTCCAAAAGTGAAACACATAAAGTTAAAAGGTGAATATTCAAAATATGTACATGGAATCATCAAATAATCCAGATATAGAAGGAGACCATTTGGCTAATCGTGCCTATGGCGGATCTTTTGTAGAGAAATCCAATTAATCCCATTTCCCCACTCTTCTCCATAAACTTGAAATTTTTTCTCATTGTAGAATTATCCAACACCCTTTTGAAGGCTACAATTTAAATCTGTACCAATTACCCTACCATGCATTGCATTCTAAATCCTAACCACTTTTGCCTAAAAAAGTTTTTCCTCCAGTCGCTGTTTGTTCTTCTGCCAGTCACCTTAAATTTATGCTCTCTGCTTCTCGCATTAGAAGCAGTTTCTCTTTATTTACTCTATCTAAACCCTACATGATTTTTAACAACTCTGTCAAGTCTTCTCTTAGCCTTTTCTCCCCTATGGAGACCATTCCCAGCTTCACCACATAAACCATAATACCTCATCCCTGGAACCATTCTAGTAAATCTCTTCTGTATTAATTCCAAAACCTTCATGTGCTTCCTAAAGTATGGGCCCAGAATTGGATGTAATACTCCTCTAGGGCCGAGCTAATATTTTATTTAGGTTTAGCATAACAACCAGGCTTTTGTACGTTATGTCTCTAATTATAAAGCCCAGGATCCCATATGATTTATTGACTAGTTTGTTAACCTGTCCTGTCAAAGATTTGTTCACAAACCCCACCAGGTTTCTCTGTTCTTGCACATGCTTTAAAATTGTATCATTTAGCTTGTAGTCTCTCCTCATTCTTCTGACCAAAATGTAGCACCTCACACTTTTTTGCATTGAATTTCATCTTCCGTGTGTCTCCCCAATCCACCAGCCTGCCTACGTCCTCCTGAAGTCTGTTACTATCACTATTCATTGCTAAGTTTCATGTGATCAGCATATTTCAAAATTGTGCCATGTACACCCAATCCAAGTCATTAATGTATATCAAAAAAAGCACTGATCCTAGTACTGAACCCTGGGGAACACCACTGTAAATCTCCCTCTGCTTCACCACAACTCTGCTTTCTATCCCATAGTCACTTTTGTATCTATGTGCTGCTACCCCTTTATCCAATGAGCTTCATTATTGTTAACAAACCTACTATGTGGTACTTTATCAGAGGCCTTTTGAAAGTCTTCCCTGCAAACTTTTCTTTGATGTAATATTCAGATGTACATCCTGAGGCTCTAACAAATTAAAGGTTTATATTGTCTAAAAGGTACCGAGTCTCAACAAAATCTGAATCATCACAATGCTCAAAGTCCAGTGATAATGAACTGTAAAAAAAAACTAAGGAATTTTCTTGTTTTCCAGACATTTTGGAAATGAGACTCTGGGGTCACAGAATACTTGTCCTAATGCCAGTGATGTGTGTATTAAAAGTACCTTTTTATTTTACAAACAACACGTATTTCAAACCTCGTTCACATTTTATTCGAAAATGGAGAAGTCAGTTCTTTCTTGAACCAAATTCACAATCCACCTCAAACCAAGTTTCTCTTGTGCACCCCATTCTACTATAGTGCGACATTTCCATTGCTCATTACACCATCCCGGGGCCTCATCAACCAAGAGGTTTGAAAGATTCCAAAGACGTGTTAGTTTCCATTGACCCATGCATACTTCAATTATATTTTACTGACACAATCCTGCAGTCAGGGATTTGTATTATTTGTACCAAACCTGGAAAAAATTGAGAAAATGGAAGACAAGGTTTACCCTTTTGGGGGAAAGGGGAGCAGTGTATGGAAGACAAATAGTGTTTTAGGATCAAATTGGCTCCAACATAACATGGCTGACAATAGAAGATTCAAATCAAGCCAAGCCTCCATAACAAACCTGATTACACAATACCTAAGACAGGCAAGTCTACGGTACTCAAAGGCTCTGCTAATGATTGCCAGCCAATGTGGCAGACAAAGTTAAAATTGCCCCCACAGGATTCTACCTCAATGCAGATAAACACATACATTTCCTTCTTGGCAATTCTGTTGATTTAACACAACTGACACAGATATAGAGTCATAGAGTTATACAGCACAGAAACAGGCCCATCAGCCCATCATAAACCTGACACGTTAGTTGACATCTTCCTTACTGGCAACAGCTGAAATGCTCACAAGAGAAACAATAATCTTTTTTGTATTCACAATGTGCTCCTAAGGAATGTGGCACATTGAGATTTCTAACTGATTCCATCACCTTATTATTTTACTGTGTGGAACACATCTTATAGCATTGTGAAATTCCTGCATATTGGGAGGAATTTGCTGTCTGCCTCTGTTATTTTGGAATCAGCTTCAAAAGCCATTTTGCACACAGCAAGCACCGCAAGTGGCAAAGAATAGGTAAATGAACAGTTAATGGCCCAAAATGTATTAGTGTGGCAAAACATACATGGAAGTTAAGTTGCATGGATGTTGTGGTGTGCTGTTGAGGCATCTCCTAAAATTCTTGCTGCTTGCCTATTTCTATGATTGCTGTGTGTACCCACGCTGCTATAGGTTGCATGCATGAATGGGGGACCCAACATTGGGAGGTCACGATGCCAGTTAAAGGCCACAAGTCCCTCTTGAAGGGAAGGTGCATTCTGCCTGGAAAAACTGTCGTTGTACCTGATATTCAAATGGCTGAAGCAAGGAGAGAGCAGGCACCAGGTTTTTTTGATGCCACACTGGAAACATTGATGAAGGAAATGGAGAGGAGGAGGGTCATCCTCTTTCAGCTGGAGCTTGGGGAAAGTGGAAAGTCACCAAAGGTGTCAGCTTGCTGGAGGGCGAGGTTGCATATTAGTTCTGCTGCAGAGGACTCAAATACAGATTTATGTGGGCCAGAATACTGAAGAAAGCTAATAGGCATACACCAGAAAATGCTTGGTACACTGGAAAGGCTGCCTGACAGCTTTCCTACAATGTGGCGGAGCATGGAGGAGTCCATCTCCAACTTGGTGCTTCAAGCTTGCTCTGCCATTCAGTAAAGACCAAGACTTATCTTCTACCTTAACTCCACTTTCCTGCCCAATCCCCATATCCCTTAATTCCCTGAGAGATCAAAAATCTATCAATCTCAATCAGAGAGAGCAAGTCTGAGGGGAAGTAGTGTCAGAGTCCAACAGGTAAAAGCAGTGGCAGGGAGTCCATGGGAGTCAAAGAGAGAACACTGTGAGAGCAAATCAAGGAGTGGCATCACAGCACAGCAGATAGGTGATCAGTTGTTTGGAGAGCTCAGAGGTATGCAGCACATACCTGAAGGAGTACGGAATGAAGCAGCAAAGCAGAGTGAGCACGGGTTTCTGGGAGTGAGCTAAAACAAAACAAAAAGTGACATCAGCACAAGGGAAGGTGCTAATTGCTAAGTCGCTAGTGTATTTTTCTATTTAAACCTTTAATAAGTCTTTCATTTATTTTTTGTTAGGTTTAGTTAGTCTAATAAATAGAGGCATGGCAGGGCACCTCAGTCCCGTAGAGTGTATGTTCTCTGCCATTTGGCAACTCCAGGACACTTCTCCTCTCCTGGGCAACCACATGTGCAGGACGTGTCATCAGCTGGAGCAGCTCAAGCTCTGGGTTTAAGCAGCTGGCATCATTGCGGTACATCTGCAAGGCTGGGAGCTACATGGATAGAACATTTCTATATGTGGACACCGCACAGCTTAAGAGTGCACACGCAGAAAGGGAATGAGTGTCCGTAAGGCAGTCAAACAGGATCAGGCAGGAGTCCCCTGTGTGCATCTCACTCTCCAACCAGCATTCAGTTTTTCGTGGTGCAGTGCCAGGTCCATGGCACCACGAGTGCCTCAGCTCTACAGGGGGCCAGGAGGATGATTGGGAAAGCAATAGTGATAAGGGAGTCTGTAGTTTGGGGAATAGAAAAGTGTTTCTGTGGCCACAGACATGAATCCAGCGTGATATATTGCCACCCTGGAGCCAGGGTCAAGGATGTCACTAAGTAGCTGCAGAGCACTCTGAGGGGGGGGGGGGGGGGAGTGAACATCCAGCGGTCATGGTCTATATCAGTACCAACAACTTAGATAGAAAGACGGTTGAGATTTTAGGGAGCTAAGAAAGAGACTAGCAAGCTGGACCTCAAAGGTAGTAATCACAGGATTACTCCTGGTGCCATGTGCCAGTGGGTATAGAAATAGGAGGATAGAGCAGATGAGTGCATGGCTGTACAGATGGTGCAGGAGGGAGGGCTTTAGATTCCTGGGACATTGGAAATGGTTCTGGGGGAGGTGGGACCTATACATGGGTTTAATGGTTTGCAACTAAACAGAACCGGGACCAATGTCCTTGCGGGGCACTTTGTTAGCGCTGTTGCGGAGGGTTTAAACTAATTTGGCAGGGGGATGGGAGTCAGGATTTAGCATTAGAAAGGATAACCAAGGTGCACCAAAGTTTGGGTGAAGCAGGTCACACTAGAGTAAGAAATAATCAGGTATTAAGTAGGGTCAGACTAAAAGGTAATGCAAGAAGGCTAAATTAGGTTTACAGTGCTTGTATGTAAATACACAAAGAGTGGTAAATAAGGTTGCAGGTGCAAATGCCCACATGGGAACATGATGTTGTGGAGATAATTGAGTCGTGGCTCAAAAACAGGCAGGGCTGGGTACTAAAAATTCTTGGATGTAAGGTGTTCAGGAAAGATAGGAAAGGAAAGAAAGAAGGAGGGATGGCTGTAATGATTACGGAGAATATTACAGTGCTGGAGAGATAGGTCAAGGACTGAATCTATTTGCTTAGAGATTAGAAACAATAGAGGTACCATTACACTGCTGGGTATATTCTATAGGCTGTCAACCAGTGGAAAAGGTATAGAAGAGAAAATTTGCAACAAATTTACAGAGAGGTGCAAAAATTATAGTATAGTTATAATGGGGGACTTTAATTATTCTAATAGAGACTGAAATAGTAATAGTGTAAAAGGCAGAGAGCGGGAAGAGTTTCTGATGTGTGTGCCAGAAAACTTTCTTGATCAGTATGTTTCTGGCCCAGTAAGGAAGGAAGCGTTGATGGATCTGGTACTGGGGAATGAAGTGGGTCAAGTAGATTGCGTGTCAAGTGGTTTAGGGAACATTTAGAGAACAGTGATCATGGTATCATAAGGTTTAGGTTAGCCATGGAAAAGGACAAGGAGCAATGTAAAAAAAAGACTAAATTGGTGGAGGGCAAATTTCAGGTGCATGAGAACAGATCTGTCCCAGGTAAATTAGAATCAAGCATTCATAGGCAAAACTGTAGCGGAACAATGGGCTGCCTTTAAAGGTGAGATGGTTCGGGTGCAGTTAAGGTAAATTCCCACAGGGCGGAAAAGATAGAGCAACCAAAGCCAGAGCTCCCTGGATGACAAGACAGATACAGAGTAAGATGAAGCAGACCTTGCCCTCTGGTGAGCTCGCACACACAAAATCCTTTCCTCCTGACCTGGCTGCAGCTCACTCGTGCCACTTTAAGAGGTGCAGCCTGGCTTTAAGTAATGCAGGATAGCTTTAAGTGGTGCTAGCCTCGTACAGACTTGGGTGCCCTGCTGAAGCATGCAGCCACTCAGCAGCATGTTCAGTTGCAATTATGGAAACAAACAGGCAGCAGGAAGTTTGCATGCTGTCTGCATCACTTCAATCTGGGATCATAGCGCATCACAATCCCTGTGCCCAAATTCAGGGGCTATCGAATTTAGCCCATGTACTTCCAAGAGCAACATTCAACCACCCTTTCAATCCCATCAGCCTCTATTTGCATTTTTATGTCTGTCGGGATTCCTACTGTGAGATCTCTCTCTCTCGCTCTATTGGAGGCTCTTTCCCTGGTATGTGATCATTTGCTGACGCAAGGGTCACCTCCAGACCCACTATTAGAACTGGCACTGTGCTTTCTTACTCTCCACTCTTTTACCCCATTCTGCCCATCCATGGACGCTGCTTCTTGACCATCATCCTGAACATTCAACCAATATTTAAGTTGCCAGTAGCTTCTCCTTCAAGTCCTACAATTGTCACATCCCTCAATCCACTTGACCTCTCTGGAATATATATCACCTGAGAACATACTCTGGACAATTGGTCTTTGGATGTGATAGCTCTGTCCTGTGTGTCATGATCGCTCACATTACCACTATCCAGCCCTTGACCTGTCATATTCTGTTCCTCAAGACCTTCATCACAAAACACACAAGTATTTGAGGTACAAGGTTTCTTGTTTCCTTCTATCAGCTGCTCAGATTCTGAGATTTTGTAATCAATCCCAATTAATTGTGAGGAATGAACCTTAACAGTTTGATTGCCATGTTTGATAACAACTGGTATGGGATTTTGCCTATAGACCAATTGATAGGGACTATACCCTCCAACCACTCATGCCAGGGCAGTTGTCCATTTGCAGTCTGGTTTGATCAGCTAAGATTTTATGCAGCATTTCATCAATCACCACATGATTCCTTTCACAGAGTCTATTGCTGAAAGAACTTTCAGCTGCAGTATTCATGATCATAATGTTCATGTTTTCCCACATGTCTCTGAATTCCTCATTGGCAAATTCCCCTCCATTATCAGAAACTTAGCTGGTGCCCCCAGACCAGTCCCTATCCATTTTGTCATGATTTTGTCTATGATCACATTTTTGTCCTGACTATGTATTATTGTAGAAAGACTAAATTGTGTTGCCAGGCCTATAAAATGTTTATTTTTTCATTTAGAGATACAGCACTGAAACAGGCCCTTTGGCCCACTGAGTCTGTGCCAACCATCAACCACCCATTTATACTATTCCTACATTAATCCCATATTCCTACCACATCCCCACCTTCCCTCAATTCCCCTACCACCTACCTACACGAGGGGCAATTTATAATGACCAATTTACCTAACAACCTGCAAGTCTTTGGCTGTGGGAGGAAACCGGAGCACCCAGAGGAAACCCACACGGTCACAGGGAGAACTTGCAAACTCCGCACAGGCAGTACCCAGAATTGAACCCAGGTCGCTGGAGTTGTGAGGCTGCAGTACTAACCACTGCGCCACTGTGCCGCCCCAATTCTAAAATGTAGAATGAAAATATTTCTGTCTTTGTCTCATACCTTTAGATCCAGGCAACTACTTCATTAAAGTCACATGCCAATGGAAGATTTAGAATAGGACATGACAGCATCCTCCGATACTTTTTACAGAATTCACACTTCTCACTAATCTTTTTTATTCGCTTTGTATATTCTTGATTAACCACATCGGCATCCTTTAGCAGGGCTTTTAATCTTTGACAATTAGGGTGAGCAAATTGTCTATGTAAATTTAAGACAATTTGCTTTTTTTCTGTCTGATTCTTATCACCTAATGCCATTACTACTTGTCTTACACTCTGACGAGAAACATGAGGTTTTGGTAAGGGGATACAATAATATCCTGATTGGGTAAACTGCAGATTCACTGACTTTCCAATTGCCTTATCATGCTCTATGTCAAGTATCATTTGTGTCTTTTTCATAAAAGGTTTACTCAACAGCCAATGTAGTCTAGAGACTACATCTCCAGCTATTTTACATGGAATTACAACTCTCTCTACTGACCTCAATGTGTTGCCATCACCAAACCTAAAACAAGTGCTACTTTTATACTCCTTAACCGTGCATCGATTCTCAATACTTAGTGAACCTAGCTAACATTTTAACCAATCTGTTGCACATACTATTGATGGGCAAGTACTATCTAGCACAGCACAGTTGAACAAGCCTGTGATTAACACATTTATCACTGGAATAAAACTCTTTGAGACTAGTACAATTCATCTTCTGCCTCAGAATTCTCTGCGTCATAGGTTATTTTGAGGACCCTGCCTCTCCAATTTGGACAGTTCAGCGTGTTATGATACTTTGAGTCACACCTGAAACACCTATTAACAGTTCCTCAGGAACTCCTGGGATTCATTCACCTATTATTGCTGTTCCAATTCTGTCTTCTGCTGGAATAGCCAGATCTGCTAATCGTGCTGTTACGACCACGTGGTGAGGGGTGTGGGTGGTTCCCACTGTTCAACTTCCACCTGACCAGAGCAAGTTTTTTTGTTGTTAGGGTTTAACCCCTTTGTGCTTTATTTGTCAAATAAATTTCTTGTAGGTTTAAAACAGAAGATTAATCATTTATTGACCAATATGCCTTATCCTGAAATCATTGCAACCACATCCACTCACATTCACTCACACACATTCACACAAGAAGAGACAGGTAGAGAGGAAAACGGGTAAGTTTTTAAGTGAGGTAGAGTTTTGGGGTTTGCGGTGAACCTGTTGAATTGTCGCGGAGGTCAAGTTCTCTTTGGTTGCTGGCCTGAGGTATTTGTAGATTTCTCTGTTAGTTGGAAGTTCAGTTTGAAGTCAGAGAATCACTTCCAATTCACTGCTGCACAAGTTGAAAATGTAGAATTTACAGCAGGGCCTTCTTGGTTTGTTGGATCTTTTCCCAGCTCGCAGCTGGATAGCTTTTGTGATACTTCTTCTTGGGTGTCTCTCTGTCTCTCCTCAGAAAGATACCGTTAAAGCTAAAAATTTCTCACATCTCGCTTCTGCTGGGAGACAGGGATTTTCCTCTCTGTGATGACTGACAATAGCCCAGGATGTGGCTACTTCATACAGAGGTATTCAATGCAAAAATGTTTCCTGATGGGTTCAGGATGGGTATAATTGACACCTCTTCTTTTGAATGCATTCTTTTGTCTTTGCCAGACAGTTTGAATATACAAAGCCAGGTCTTTTAACCTTTGGCGGCCATGTTTTAGCACATTGTCTACTTTTTAAAAATAAATTCCATTTTTATTGCAGCAGCTTTTTCGGGAGCAGAGTGTGAGCGAGTGAGCAGCTGGGAAGGTCAGTTTGAAAGTAAATTTAATTTCCTTTTGTTTTTCGGCGGAGGCCAGGGGGCTGCTGGGTAAGTAAAACACTATATATTTGGGCGGTTTAAAATAACTTTCCTTTCATTGCAGCAGCTTTTTCGGGAGCAGAGTGTGAGCGAGTGAGCAGCTGGGAAGGTCAGTTTGAAAGTAAATTTAATTTCCTTTTGTTTTTCGGCGGAGGCCAGGGAGCTGCTGGGTAAGTAAAACACTATATATTTGGGCGGTTTAAAATAACTTTCCTTTCATTGCAGCAGCTTTCTCGGGAGCAGAGTGTGAGCGAGTGAGCAGCTGGGAAGGTCAGTTTGAAAGTAAATTTAATTTCCTTTTGTTTTTCGGCGGAGGCCAGGGGGCTGCTGGGTAAGTAAAACACTATATATTTGGGCGGTTTCTGAACCTGAGACACCACACTTGTCGTGTCTCCCACCCGCCCTCCTCCTCTAACCAAAAAAAAAAGGACTCGGTGGGGTGTTTATAAGGTAAGGCTTTTTCGATTTCTCTGGTTTTATTGTGATTGGTAAAAACTTTTCGTTCCTTTTTCATTTAACTAAGTTAAGCTTAAGATTAAAAATGGCAGGAGATCTCAGACCCGTGTCATGCTCCTCTTGCTCAATGTGGGAGCTCAGGGACATGGCTGATGTCCCTGACTCCTTCACGTGCAGGAAGTGTGTCCAACTGCAGCTCTTGTTAGACCGCATGACGGCTCTCGAGCTGCGGATGGACTCACTTTGGAGCATGCGCGATGCTGAGGAGGTCGTGGATAGCACGTTTAGTGAATTGGTCACACCGCAGATTAGGATTGCTGAGGGAGAAAGGGAATGGGTGACCAAAAGGCAGAGAAAGAGCAGGAAGGCAGCGCAGGAGTCCCCTGCGGTCATCTCCCTCCAAAACAAGTATACCGTTTTGGATACTGTTGAGGGAGATGGCTCACCAGGGGAAGGCAGCAGTAGCCAGGTCCATGGCACCGTGGCTGGCTCTGCTGTTCAGAAGGGCGGGGAAAAGAGTGGAAGGGCTATAGTCGTAGGGAATTCGATTGTAAGGGGAGTAGATAGGCGGTTCTGTGGTCGAAAACGAGGCTCCCGAATGGTATGTTGCCTCCCAGGTGCACGGGTCAGGGATGTCTCAGATCGGCTGCAGAACATTCTAAAGGGGGAGGGTGAACAGCCAGTTGTCATTGTGCACATAGGCACTAATGATATAGGTAAAAAACGGGATGAGGTCCTACAAGCAGAGTTTAGGGAGTTAGGAGCCAAGTTAAAAAGTAGGACCTCAGAGGTAGTAATCTCAGGATTACTACCAGTGCCACGTGATAGTCAGAGTAAAAATGAAAGAATAGTCAGGATGAATGCGTGGCTTGAGAGATGGTGCAGGAAGGAGGGGTTCAGATTTTTGGGACATTGGGACCGGTTCTGGGGGAGGTGGGACTATTACAAATTGGACGGTCTACACCTGGGCCGGACTGGAACCAATGTCCTTGGAGGTGCTTTTGCTAACGCTGTTGGGGAGGGTTTAAACTAATGTGGCAGGGGGATGGGAACCAATTGAGGTCAGTTGACAGTAAGGAGGTAGTAACTAAAGCCTGTAAGGAACTAGATAATGAAGTCAGTGTGACTAAGGGGAAGAGCAGGCAGGGAGCAGATGATGAAGAAAAAGGGACTGGTGGTCTGAGGTGCATTTGTTTTAATGCAAGAAGTGTAGTAGGTAAGGCAGATGAACTTAGGGCTTGGATTAGTACCTGGGAGTATGATGTTATTGCTATTACTGAGACTTGGTTGAGGGAAGGGCATGATTGGCAACTAAATATCCCAGGATATCGATGCTTCAGGCGGGATAGAGAGGGAGGTAAAAGGGGTGGAGGAGTTGCATTACTGGTCAAAGAGGATATCACAGCTGTGCTGAAGGAGGGCACTATGGAGGACTCGAGCAGTGAGGCAATATGGACAGAACTCAGAAATAGGAAGGGTGCGGTAACAATGTTGGGGCTGTACTACAGGCCTCCCAACAGCGAGCGTGAGATAGAGGTACAAATATGTAAACAGATTATGGAAAGATGTAGGAGCAACAGGGTGGTGGTGATAGGAGATTTTAATTTTCCCAACATTGACTGGGATTCGCTTAGTGTTAGAGGTCCAGATGGAGCAGAATTTGTAAGGAGCATCCAGGAGGGTTTTCTAGAGCAGTATGTAAATAGTCCAACTCGGGAAGGGGCCATACTGGACCTGGTGTTGGGGAATGAGCCCGGCCAGGTTGTTGAAGTTTCAGTCGGGGACTACTTTGGGAATAGTGATCACAATTCCGTAAGCTTTAAAATACTCATGGACAAAGACGAGAGTGGTCCTAAAGGAAGAGTGCTAAATTGGGGGAAGGCCAACTATACCAAAATTCGGCAGGAGCTGGGAAATGTAGATTGGGAGCAGCTGTTTGAAGGTAAATCCACATGTGATATGTGGGAGGCTTTTAAAGAGAGGTTGATTAGCGTGCAGGAGAGACATGTTCCTGTGAAAATGAGGGATAGAAATGGCAAGATTAGGGAACCATGGATGACAGGTGAAATTGTGAGACTAGCTAAGAGGAAAAAGAAAGCATACATAAGGTCTAGGCGGCTGATGAAAGACGAAGCTTTGAAAGAATATCGGGAATGTAGGACCAATCTGAAACGAGGAATTAAGAGGGCTAAAAGGGGTCATGAAATATCTTTAGCAAACAGGGTTAAGGAAAATCCCAAAGCCTTTTATTCATATATAAGGAGAAAGAGGGTAACTAGAGAAAGGATTGGCCCACTAAAGGACAAAGGAGGAATGTTATGCTTGGACTCAGAGAAAATGGGTGAGATTCTAAACGAGTACTTTGCTTCGGTATTCACCGAGGAGAGGGACATGACGGATGTTGAGGTTAGGAACAGATGTTTGATTACTCTAGGTCAAGTCGGCATAAGGAGGGAGGAAGTGTTGGGTATTCTAAAGGGCATTAAGGTGGACAAGTCCCCAGGTCCGGATGGGATCTATCCCAGGTTACTGAGGGAAGCGAGAGAGGAAATAGCTGGGGCCTTAACAGATATCTTTGCAGCATCCTTAAACACGGGTGAGGTCCCGGAGGACTGGAGAATTGCTAATGTTGTCCCCTTGTTTAAGAAGGGTAGCAGGATAATCAAGGTAATTATAGACCGGTGAGCCTGACGTCAGTGGTAGGGAAGCTGCTGGAGAAGATACTGAGGGATAGGATCTATTCCCATTTGGAAGAAAATGGGCTCATCAGTGATAGGCAACATGGTTTTGTGCAGGGAAGGTCATGTCTTACCAACTTAATAGAATTCTTTGAGGAAGTGACAAAGTTGATTGATGAGGGAAGGGCTGTCGATGTCATATACATGGACTTCAGTAAGGCGTTTGATAAGGTTCCCCATGGCAGGCTGATGGAGAAAGTGAAGGCGCTTGGGGTCCAAGGTGTACTAGCTAGATGGATAAAGAACTGGCTGGGCAACAGGAGACAGAGAGTAGCAGTAGAAGGGAGTTTCTCAAAATGGAGACGTGTGACCAGTGGTGTTCCACAGGGATCCGTGCTGGGACCACTGTTGTTTGTGATATACATTAATGATTTGGAGGAAAGTATAGGTGGACTGATTAGCAAGTTTGCAGACGACACTAAGATTGGTGGAGTAGCAGATAGTGAAGGGGACTGTCAGAGAATACAGCAGAATATAGATAGATTGGAGAGTTGGGCAGAGAAATGGCAGATGGAGTTCAATCAGGGCAAATGCGAGGTGATGCATTTTGGAAGATCCAATTCAAGAGTGAACTATACAGTAAATGGAAAAGTCCTGGGGAAAATTGATGTACAGAGAGATTTGGGTGTTCAGGTCCACTGTTCCCTGAAGGTGGTAACGCAGGTAAATAGAGTGGTCAAGAAGGCATACGGCATGCTTTCCTTCATCGGACGGGGCATTGAGTACAAGAGTTGGCAGGTCATGTTACAGTTGTATAGGACTTTGGTTCGGCCACATTTGGAATACTGCGTACAGTTCTGGTCGCCACATTATCAAAAGGATGTGGATGCTTTGGAGAGGGTGCAGAGGAGGTTCACCAGGATGTTGCCTGGTATGGAGGGCGCTAGCTATGAAGAGAGGTTGAGTAGATTAGGATTATTTTCATTAGAAAGACGGAGGTTGAGGGGGGACCTGATTGAGGTGTACAAAATCATGAGAGGTATAGACAGGGTGGATAGCAAGAGGCTTTTTCCCAGAGTGGGGGTTTCAATTACTAGAGGACACGAGTTCAAAGTGAAAGGGGAAAAGTTTAGGGGGGATATGCGTGGAAAGTTCTTTACGCAGAGGGTGGTGGGCACCTGGAACGCATTGCCAGCGGAGGTGGTAGATGCGGGCACGATGGAGTCTTTTAAGATGTATCCAGACAGATACATGAATGGGCAGGAAGAAAAGAGATACAGAACCTTAGAAAATAGGCGACATGTTAGAGAGAGGATCTGGATCGGCGCAGGCTTGGAGGGCCGAAGGGCCTGTTCCTGTGCTGTAATTATCTTTGTTCTTTGTTCTTTGTTCTTATAACTCTTCAGGGTGAGTTCTGTAATTTCAATCGCTGCACTTCACATTAGCGTAACAGTGCTTTCATCCATATTCTGCCTGTCTATAACCCTTCCATTATGCTGACAACTGCGTCCAATATCTGGACCATTTCGAAAATTGACAATCATTGAGTCATCTTTTCTCTGTGTCACCGTAGAATGTTCCATTTGTTCCACCAAGGCTGCAGGAAGTGACTGTTTCTTAAGGAATTCTTTCAAGGTCGCAGACATCTGATCCAACAGGGAATCTGTCTCCGAGAGCGAAATACCAGTTAGAGCCAGGAGCCTGTCCATATGCGACCCCTTCGGCACAATCCAGCAATTTAAACGCTAGCACTGAACAAAGGATCTCTAAATTGAAATTCCTTAATCTTTTATACAGGCCGTAATTTTACCTGGTCAAATTGGGCATCTTCCAAGGCAGCCAAGCTGAAAATTGCGGGCGAGGACATTGGGTCGGGTCCCCGACGTCATGACACCCAATCCCCATCTTACACAGGTCGGACGGCGGGCGGCGCCTTGATCTCAATTGATTTACATCAATTAAGAGCCAATTGAAATACTTGAAAATCTAATACGTCAGCTGTCACATTTTACTTATGGCAAATGGATTGAAGGGGGAGTCGGGAACCCGGCAGCTTTAAAATAGCAGCAACCAGTGTGTCTGTGAAGGATTTGGAGGTATTGGATTTTTGCGTTGTTTGCAAGGTCGGAGCTGTGATTGCTGGCTCTCCAGGGTACCCCTGAGTGAGTAATCCCCTAACGTGGGATGACCTTGGCGGGTGTCCTCTGACTGCCTGAGGCCGTGTGGGCCCCGCAATGTTGCGGTGACCCTGAACTGTCTCAGGACCACCCTCTGACATCCTGGGATTCTGAGGTGCTAACGTCACTGGCGGAGGGGACAAAAAGCTGCTGCACGTATCAGAAGCGCCCTGAGAGGAACCCCCTGATGCATTCTGCTGCTGCTTCTGTGCCCTTGCGAGGCTCAATTGAGTCTCCCTGCTGACCTCAGAGGTATGAGCAGCTGTTGGATGTCGCAGGAGCCTTGTTGACAGCTTACTGAGGCACTGCTGCATGGAGCTCACTTTCTCTATGAGGTTTTGCAGGGCCTGCTGAATCGGGCCCTCACTGCAGCTGCCAAGCTGTCAATGGAAGAGGCCAGTTGCGTGGATGACAGAGACTGTGCGGTACTCATGGCCTGGCCGGGGATCTTCAAAGTCCAAGCCAGAGCATGCACCGTCTCCGGTAACTCCACCAGATCTCCATGCAGCTCATGCTGCACTTGCAGCATCTCCCGCTGAATGGATGTCCGCAGAGGCTGATCATCAGCATTGGGCTCAGCACTGGCCTGGCCTCCCACAGTCGTCCGAATGTCAGAGGCTTGGGCCGTTATTGCCTCTGGCAGCTGGTCTGGCACTTGTGCGGTGCTGACACCAGGTTGTGACCACGAATCCAAGGACACTAACAGGCCAACTGAGGTGACTGTTTCTGAGTTGGTGCTTGGTGTGGGGAAAGGATGTGACACTGCACCCTCTGAGGTCTCCTCCTCCTCCTCAGAGGTGGATGTTTGTACCCCAGAGATGCTGCCTGGCTGCTGCTGTGCTTCACCTGCAGGGGAAAACAGAATGATAAGGTGTGATCAGCACTCCTGACTGAAGGACATGTCATAGACTGCAGTGTGGCCACATGTGTGTGACTTTGAACTCACGAGCAACCTTCATTTCTTGAGCCAGCCCCCCACCCACCCCCTTGCCTGCACTCTGGGGAACTCGCCCTCCTGGCCAGGTGCTCCGGCCTCACCATTGGCTACTGAGCATCCTCCATCCCCCCCAGCAATCAGCAATGCATCCTCCTCCACGCTGGTGAGAATTGCGATGTTGGCAACACCGCCACTGGTCTGTGCCCTCTCTGGGGCATTCTGTGCCCTCTTCTCCTGTGGAAACACATGGAAATCAGTTCAGTTCCTTGACTTGAAGGAGCACCTGCTGATCCCTTGTGCTGCATGCTGCATCTGGAATCAATGCCATTGAAGGGCACGGTTGTCACACTTCTGGACCATGGTGCGTCTCAGGTGTGCCCAGCATATGGCCCATGACAGGGCTGCAGCCATTCACTCCAGTTGGATGGCTTCGACTTTACAGCATCAACATTACATTCAAAGTTACAATGACTGCGGAATGCCCCTTACCCTGGCAGAGCGCAGAAGGTCATTGACCCGCTTGTGACACTGGAGCCATGTCCTCCTCATAACCTCACGGCTGCTGACCTCCTCCGCAACCTCCAACCATGCCTTCTTGGTGACTTTGGGAGGCCTCTTCCTTCTGTCTGCTCGGAAGAAGACCTTCCACCTTGCCTCAACCGCATGGAGGAGGGCATGCAGGGAGTCTTCAGAGAACCTTGGGGCCATGCGGTTGCCTCTCTCTACCATTGCCACAAGCGGATTCTGGCCCTCCAAGGGCTCTGTTAGCTTGATGGTTATTGAATGGGTCGGCCCTTTGAATGCAGTTGCACACCTTTCCCCCTCAGCCAGGAATATTCCTTGTGCTCAGCTCTAGCTCCTCCCGCCATCCTCCTTGATGTAAGTTGCCCTCTCAAAGCCACTGTGGATGTTCAGTCATTGAGTATATTCAAGACAGAAGTCAATAGATCTTTGGGCACTTAGGGAATTAGGGATGTAGAGATAATGTGGGTTGGTAGAGTTGAGGTAGAAGTTCAGCCATGATCTTGTTGAATGAAGGAACAGGCTTGAGGGGCCAAATGCCCTGCTCCAGCTTTTATTTCTTATGTTCTTATATGTATTCGCTGTAAGTCCATGATCCCCTTTGTATATATTTCCCACACTAATTCTATGCTTCTATCACAGACCAATACACAATGTTGTTCTACCTGAGCACCACAATATGAACAAAACAGAAAAAGTACCTGCAGGGTTGCATTGATAAAATAGATCTTTCCTAGCAGTGTTATAATCTGATATGAGTTTTGTGCTGTGACCTAATGGATGAATTACCCTTTCGCTTCTGAAGCCAAGAGGCAGTTGTTATTTGCTTCATAAGCATTAATTGTTTACTTATGGCAGGTGGGGCGCCATTGGTCAATCCTGTCACTGATAGAAACAAATTTGCAGAATGATAATTTTCCCACATGAAAACAGCAGACACCCAGGTGGTCATCAGGTAATCCTTATCATACAGTAGCCATCGTCTGGTCACTCATGGTGGCTCATATGCTGATGGTACAGCAGACTGGTACAGAATAAAGGCATCATGACTGCTGCAAGTATACCATGCATTGACAAGCATGATGCACTAAGCATGGTTGCACAGCAGCTGGAGAGCGAGGGAGCAGAACCCTTTGCAGTTGTGGCACATCTCTGAACTTACATGCAGCACCTGCAAAGCAACAAGTGTGCAGTCAATGGTACCCTACACCTACTATCCTGGTGAAGCTATGTGCTCACTCAGTATGCTTCGCTCTGGAGAGAGACAGAAGGGAATGTATTCCCCTCTCTTCGGTCACCTTGCTTACACAACAGTGGACAGCAGACTGCAAGATTTTGGAGATGTCCCTCCAGCCTGGAAGGAGCCAGCCACAGACCTGCTGTCCTCACCCTGTTCTGAGGCTGTAAGTCTGCCTGCAAGAGATAGAAGATTTCAGTGAGCACCGCCTTAGTGAAGTGGAGACATTGCAAGCACTGTTCCTTGTTTAGGTTGAGGTAGAAGAATTGCTCCCTGAAGCCCTTAGGTGGATATGGCCTCATGCTGAGATCCCTTTTCTCCCTCCTCCTCCCACTTTGAGCGGCTTGTCCTCCTCTGTGTCTCCTCTGTTTATTCTCCCTGTCATGCTGCAGGCCAATCTGGATAGAAACTACAGCACCCACGACTGGGAGCAAATGGTCTGAGTAGAACCCTTGAAGTTAGAACAAGGTATACACCACGTGCCACATCACTGCCTGTAGACTTCACCAATTTTAAATAACCGTACAAACCATCAAACATTTCTACCAACTTAGCAATAGCCTGTAGAAACTAATCAGCAATGAACCCCCAAGTGCTGGTGGGAGGGGTTCTTCCTGCTGCTGAATACATGTTCAGTAGTGCAAGGAGGCTCTGATCATCATTTTCCAATCTTCTCTAGCTACAGACACGGTACGTGTTGGAGAACTGGAGGACTTTGCTAACATTGTACTGTTGTTTAAAAAGGGAGAAAGGGAAAGACTGAGTAATTACAAGTCCGTCTGTTTAACCTCAGTGCTGGGTAAACTTTAAAACAAATTGTCATCAGAAAAACACACATTAATCAAGGATTGTCAGCATAGATATCAATGGACTGGTCAGGTGGACAGAAAAGTGGCAAATGGAATTCTATCCAAGAAGTGTGAAGTAATGCATTTGAGGAGAGCAAACAAGGCAAGGGAATACATAAAGTGCCAAGTAACAGAGAGACATTGGAGAGCATGTCCACAGGTCCAGGAAGATAACCGATCAGATAGTTAAAGTGGTTAAGAAGGCATACAGGATACCTTCCTTTATTAGCCAAGGAATAGAATATAAAGGCAGGGAAGTTATGCTAGAATTGTGTGAAATACTAGCCAGGCCACAGCTGGAGTACTGCGTACAGTTCTGGTCACTGTATTACAGGAAGGGTGTGATCACACTATGAGAGGATACAGAGGCTATGTGTGAGGATGCTGCCAGGACTGGAGAATTTTAGCTATAAGGAAAAGTTGGATAAGCTGGGATTGTTTTCTTTGGAAAAGAGGAGGCTGAGAGGAGATTTAATTGAAGTGTATAAGGCCTAGATAGAGTGGATAGGAAGGACCTATACCCCTTAGCAGGGAGGTCAATATCTGGGGGCATAGATTTAAAGTAATTTGTAAAAGGATTAGAGGGGAGTTGAGGAGAAATTATTTAACCCAGATGCTGGTGAGGGTCTGGAACTCACTGCTTTGTAAGGGTGTAGAGACAGCAACCCTCATCACATTTAAAAAATACTTGGATACACACTTGAAAATGCCATAATCCACAAGGCTCTGGATCAAGAGCTGGAAAATGGGATTAAGCTGGATAGCTATTTCTCGGCTGGCACAGACACGATGAGCTGAATGGCCTCCTTCTGTGCTGTACATTTCAATGATTTTAAGAGAGGAAGAGAGGACACTATCTGAACCATTGAGGTTGAAAATGGTACTGCTACAGTCAAATCAGCATTCCACGCTGACTGATGTCATGATGGGCCTATTTTGCATGCTTCTGGCCTATTATCCCATCACTCGTACCTCAGCAAAATGGCGCAGCCCACATCAGAAGTGTGCACGCATGGCGCGGTCTCCACTTTGGACACAAGACAGCGCCCATACATAGTACAGGTGCTACCTATTCAAATTTTTTGGCCCAAATGTTTTCTATATTAATGTCACTATATAAATTTAAAATATTGCTGTTTTTATTACGCTGTTATGATATCCCAATTATAACAATCTGCTATCTGGCCACTTCTGTATTTCAGAGCAAATTAATTAACTTGTGAGAATCTCATGGTGCACACAAAGGGACGCTTGACACAAAGTTAAAGTATCAGCTCCTGACATTTCCATGATTTCATATAGGGTGTGGCATCACAGCCTCCCTGAATAGCTGCCCTCTTGTGTTGTGCCCTGTAAGTAGTTGGTAGAACTTATGAATGCATTAATTATTTATATCATGCAATATGATTCCAGTCCAGTGATTTCAACAGAGGATGCAAACATTAGTTCATGACAAATGAACCTTCATCTTATCACAATATGGGTGCCAAAGGGAAACATCCAGAGATTCCACAGGGAAATGCATTTGTCCCTATTCAATTTCAATTACTTTGCAGATGGCAAACAAGAACTACCTTCCCAGTTTGAAAAACAAGCCATGATTGAACCACTGCAAGCAGAAGCAGACAGAATTGGACAACCGATGAACAAATGATATTGGGCAGAGACCCACAGGGGGCTATTTTAACATGACTCACTGGGTGGGAAACATATGGGATCAGGCGGAACACTGATTTTACACCCCTCCCCATATTATATTTTATAAATAAAGTACAGGAATAAAGAGATCTTGCTACAATTGTACAGGGTTTGGGTGAGACCACATCTGGAGCACTGTGTGCAGTTTTGATCTCCACATTTGAGGAAACATATACTTGCATTGGAGACAGTGCAGCGAAGGTTCACTAAATTGGTCCCTGGGATGACAGGGGTTGTCCTATTATGAGCAGCTGAGTAAATTGGGCCAGTGTTCTCTGGAGTTTAGAAGAATGAGAGGCAATTTCATTGAAACGTCAAGATTCTGAAGGGGCTGGATAGGGTAGACACCGAGAGATTGTTTCTGCCGGTTGGATAATCTAAAACACGGGAGCACAGACTCACGATAAGGGGCCAATCATCTAGGACTGAGATGAGGAGAAATTACTACACTCAAATGGTTGTGAATCTTTGGAATTCTCTACCCCCCAGATGGTTGTGGATGCTTCATTGTTGAATACATTTCTGGCTAGAATAGATAGATCTTTGGTCTGTCAGGGAATCAAGGGATATGGCGAGTGGGCAGGAAAGTGGAGTTGAATGGTGGAGCAGGCTTGATGGGCCAAATGGTCAACTCCTGCTCCTATTTCTTGTGTTCTTGTACTCATTGACTTCAATGGACAGTAAAATCAGGCGGGGTGTAAGACCCAACACTGCACCCAATCCTGCCAGTTTCCTGGGTTAAAATTGCCCCCATTGGGAGAGGTGTAATATCAGTGTTCCACCAGATCCAGTGCATTTCCCACCCTGTGAGTTAGGTTAAAAATTACCCTATTATACCTGATAGCTTCCCCCACATACTGCCCTGAGATTTCCTGGGCACCCCCAAATAAACCCCATCACTGGGCTGGCAGGCAGGACTGTCTGCAGGAATCCTTGGAAAAGCACAGGAAGAAAAGCAGGCAAGTGGCCATTTGAGTTTAATATTGCCCCTGTTCCCAGGATGATCTTTGGGCCTTGTGAAATTCTGGCTTCCGCTTCCCAGACCAGAAAGATCATGGACACAACTCCCCCTAGCAAGTGCAGTGCTCCTCCGATATGCAGCACTTGCTATGTGCCTAGCGTGGGACTGGAGAAGAACATTGGCGCTATGGTGTTTTATTGACACCAAGACCAAATCAGTAACTATGTAGTAGCCACTAGAAGGTGGATTCCTTAGGAAAATTCTTCCTCATTCATCCTCAAGTTGTTAACAACTTCTGTAAAACCAAATATGCAATGCTCAAAAACACTTTGGTGGCACAGTGGTGCAGTGGTTAGCACCACAGCCTCACAGCTCCAGCGACCCGCATTCAGTTCTGGGTGGCCTGTGCGGAGTTTGCAAGTTCTCCCTGTGACTGCGTGGGTTTCTGCCGGGTGCTCCGGTTTCCTCTCACAGCCAAAGACTTGCAGGTTGATAGGTCAATTGGCCATTGTAAATTGCCCCTAGTGTAGGTAGGTGGTAGGAGAATGGTGGGGATGTGGTAGGGAATATGGGATTAATGTAGGATTAGTATAAATGGGTGGTTGTTGGTCTGCACAGACTCAGTGGGCCGAAGGGCCTGTTTCAGTGCTGTATCTCTAAACTAAATAACAAAGAAAAATGTACTTAGGCAATAAGGAAGTTATGATAGATAATGATCTAGATAGATAAGCGTACAGAAGAATGCAATATAACTTCTTGACGGTCCAAGAAATTCCAATCTGAAAGTACCAGCAGATGTCCTGGAACATTTCTTGTGGGTATTACCGGATCTCAAATGTAGTTACTGAAAATGATCATACTCTATGGGAATGTGAACGTGACAAAGAGAAATAGATAAAAGTTGAATGATGAATGCTCAAAATAGATACATGATGCCACTCTCCAGTGTAATCTTGAATAGAATACTCAAATGTACATAACTAAAATCCTGAGGCTGTAGCAAATTAAAGATTTATATTGTCTATGAGATAGCCAGTCTCAAGGTCATCCTTTTAAAATCTGAATGAAAGGCAATAGTCTAGTGATAAGGAACATTAAAAAAACTAAATATTTTTCTTGTGTTTCAGAGAACTGAGGGTTATTTTGGACAAAGGGCGAAAACAGGCCTTCGATGGGTGCGGTGTTAATAAAACTAGCCTGTTTGAAAGTCTGGATTGAGCACACAATTTTGGTCCTAACTGCTGATTGCAATGATTTGGTAATCTGATGCTAACCAGAAACTTGCTGGTTTAGCATTCAAATGCTGATTGGATGCAATTTTTGTGGAGCAGTATATGTGGGCTTTTCGTATTCATTTCCACTGAAGCTGTGGAGTGCTCTGTCAGCAACATCTTGCAGGTGGGTGAGGGACCAAGGGAGAGGGCACATAGGTTCTTGGATGTGGCACTGGAGGTTCTGGTGTTGGAGGCTCTGGTGGAGGAGGGATGTCTTGTACCTGCAGGGAGGAAGGATGCCACCTTGCCCTCCTTCCCATCTTGTCCCTCTCCCCTGCAGCTGCTGGTACTGCTCTACCTGCCCTCATGTCCTCCTCCCATTTCTTGCCCAGACCAAGGGGAACCCTGAGCAGGAAACCAATGACCAAGCACTCCTTTTATCCTGGGAACACCTATAAGGGCCAGGATTTTACCAGCCCCTGGGAGATGGGAGGGGGGGGTTGGTTAATCGTGGGGAGCCGTGTCGGATTGGCTCCTTGACGTGGTCCTGCCTTTGGGAATTTTACATAATTATTTCCATAATTAAAGGCCCAATTCAGGGCCATTTTACAGTGACCCTCTGATGCGTAGGGAGGCTGCCAGCTAAATGGAGTACCTCCTATAGGCCCCAGGTCTCCTGCATTCCTCTGACCACCTCCCCTGGTGGCACTGCTGAGGCTTCAGGGCTGTCAGCCCTCTGATTGGGCCAGCAGCATCAGGAGCCTGCAGGAGGCCAATTAGGAGCCTGCCTGTGGTAAAATTGCCAAGAAGGTCCTGCTGCCAGCAAGTGCAAGCTCAGGACCCTCTTTTTACCCTGATGTTGGGGTCCTGACTCTCCTCATAAAATTCAGCCCAGGGTGTCCGAAAGGTGGAGTAGCACAGCTTTTTATAGGTGACGTCCTCAGAGGATTTCAAGAATAAACGTTGCTTGAATGTTGAAGTCTTGACAAAGTCCAGAAAATCTCCCGATGTGTTTTAGAGGTCCTCCGCACAGCTCCAGCAGCAAGTGAACATGAAATAGTGAATATATCCCTTTAAAGTGGTGACTATCCCTAGAGGTAACATATGAAATCAACATCAACGCCGTGTTTACTCCCAACAGCTGGCCACTCATAGGAGAGGACATCAGTTGACGTACTAGCCACTAAAATGCTATGCAGACTCTTTAACGGGACCTAGTAGGCATTTTAGGTGGCAATCAGCTCTTTAAAAAGCTTCTGGGTGGCTGTTCCATATGCTGGCTTCAATTTCTTTACCAAGGTGGTGTCTTGTGCTAAATTCTAGCTAAACTGGCATTTCAGCTTAACACCTCCATCTTGACAACCTCTTTAACGCTATTTGGCTAAAACCGTTCCCCGCCCACCACCCCCGGATGTTTTAAATGGAACTACAGACTAAAAGGTTCCTTGCCCTACTTCTTGTTTGTTAAAAGTACTTGCAAACAACCAGCATTTCAAACCTGGTTCATGTTTGATTATAATGTAGAAAAATTAGTTCTGACTTGAACCAAATTCATCTGCACTGCTCCCACAATCCTCACGTTTCTCCTGTGTACCCATTCTACTGCAATGTGACATTTCCATTGCTTGTGACGTCATCTTGGGCTTCATGGACTAAGAGGGTTGAAAGGTTAAAAACAGTTGTCAATTTCCATTGACCCACGCATAATTCAAATAGATTTTACCGACACAATCCTACAGTCTGGGATTTGTATTATTTTTACTGAATCAGGAAAGAATAGTGGAAACTGGAAGGCAAGGTTCACCCTCTTTGGGGAAAGGGAGGGGTGAGTGGAAGGCATGCAGTCTTTTTAGGATCAAATTGGTTCCACACTGACAAGGCTGGCAAAAGATGACTGAAATCAAGCCAAGCCTCCACAGCAAACTAGGTTACCCAACACCTGAGCCAGACAAGTCTACAGCTGTCCAAGGTACTGCTGATGAGTGACCAGCCAACATGGCTCACTGATGGGAAATGGAGGGTAAACAAGTCATAGAGGGTTGGGGTGTTTCCCACTCATTTCACATAATCCTGCGAACCAAAGACGTAATGCAAGATGGTTCTTGCTGCATAATCAGCAAAAAACTTCCCAATGTTCTGTGATCATAAAATGTAAAATTTTAGCAGTAAAGTGCTACACATCAGGGCCCTTAAGTCTTGGCTTTTTCCAAGGCCTCTGGGCTTAGATAAGTGGGGAGTATCCTTATAGGGAGCGAGTACATTATATACAGGGTAAATAGAAAATCTGTAAACTTGATTTGGAGACTCTTAAATAAGTGAATAGTTTTCCATGTGTATCAGTCACTTGTGACCAAAAGAAAAAGCAAGGTTCAGACATCCTGCAGAAATCTCAGCTCCAATTCACTCTTAATACACTTACATTCTACAATCAGATTTAGTAAAGCAGCCTCTCACATTTTCCACCATTTATACTTCCTCATGGCACCATTCTCCCCAATTTATATTTCTGTGCAAATTTAATAAACCAGTTACATTAAAATCATGTTCTAGTGAAGCCTGTTTGACAGGTAGTTGAGAACGCCTCTATTGGAGGTCACATGTGTATCCCTTTAATATACATCACCCAACCCCTTAAAATACAGTGTGCCTTCCAACTTCTCAGTGACTGGAATCCTGTTCACAATGTAAGTAACTCAGGTATCTGTGCAGCCTTGTTTGTTGTTCTGAACTGTAATTCACAATCTGCTGTAACATCGCAGATTTGAATGTATGTTGTGCGCAGAGCCTGATCCAGGATTACAATCCCTACCTGCATGTAGCTTGCAAACCACGTGCAAGGTGCAGGATTTACAGAAATGTTCTCAAACAGATCTGAGTTCTGATCCACACCATTTTGCCGGTTGTTCTTGGATTGTTAAATCCTTGTTGATGTGAACACGTTTGTTGTTGTCTTTACACGTTATAGGATTATTCTTTAACAGTAATGAGGCACCTCATATAGGATTATACAGTACTGAGATGAATAAGTAACATTACTGGGTTATACCGTAATGAGGCATTTCATTAATATAGGTGTATTTGGTAATGAGGTATTAATAATATCGGAGTATATGCCAATGAGATATGTGTTCAGTAGTGGAACAACAATAACTTGCATTTATATAACGCCCTTAACCTAGTAAGACATTCAAAGGTGCTTCACAGGAATGTTATCGGACAAAATTCAACACCGAGCCTCATAAGAAGAGGTAACAGTGTAACGACCAGAAGAGAAGGCTTTGCTGGAGATGCTCTGACCATCATTAAATAGGTAAAAGTGGAACCAGTCTCATTGAGCTGGACAAGTAACCTAGCCATGAATGGAGAGTATGTATTGATGTTGTTGATGTACTTTATTCACTGTGACAGGTGGACTTTTAAGTCACTTTCACTAAGTCTTTTAAAAAATAGAACACTGTGACTAAGATCTCATGAATGATCTTTTTCTTTCAGGAAAATGATGAAAATGGAGCAAGGAACCCTCTTTCAGATTAGTTTCTTCCTCTTACTTATAATGGCAACAATTTCAGCAGGTAAGAAACATTGGGCTGAATTTTACAGAGCACATTGAAGTCCGGCCGCCAGGGCCAAAAGTGGGAGCCTACCCCGCTCCGGCAGGCGGCGGGACCCCGGGGCAGCAATTTGCCGGTGGCGGTGCTGCCTGGACTGCCGTTCAATTGAGGAAGGCATCCCACCCCAAGAGCTGCCGGCCAATCAGAGGGCTGACTGTTCAGCAGCCTTAGCTGCGCCAACACTAGCAGTGGCCACTGCTGAGGCTGCAGCTCCAGGATGAGGAAGCGTCAATGGTGAGGCACCCTTGAAGAGAAGGTGATATCTTTTGGGGAAGCTGCAGCCAGGCAGGCAGGCCCCTGCAATTGGCGAGGGGTGGGGCGGTGGCGGGGGTGCAGGGTGGTTGCAGTGCTCCGGTGGTGCCGTTGCTGCCGGGGCAGCCATTATTTCCAGGTTCCCCTCCATGGGTCATGGAGTGTCCAGAACCCGCTGAGCAGCCGTCAGGATTTACCTGGTGGTCTCCCCACATGCCGGCGGGCCTCCCTGGTGTGGGCAAAATGCCCATGAGGGCAGGAAGTGGCCATTAATTGTCCACGATTGGTACAATCGGCCATCCGGTGGGCAGCCAAACCGTTGAGTTGCCTGCTGCTGGAAATATGCCATGGCGGTGGGAAGGCCCCCCTCCCAACACCTTCCCTGCCATATTGCCCACCCTCCCTCCTCCCAGCCTGACCCCAGTGGGTTGGGAAAATTCAGCCCATTAATTACAAATATCAACATTAGGACCAGTCACTATTTTTTCTAAGTCTTTTACCGATAATTATCCTGTTCAGATTAGTGCCATCATAGTTCTGGTCCTCACACCAAAAAAATATATACATCTGCTGAAATGGATGCAGAGAGGGGCAACATGTCTGCTTCCAATACAAAGAGATCAGCTGTGAAGGAAGATTAGAGGTCTACAGTCTAAAGACCAGACAGTAAAGGGGGAACCCACTGAGATATAAAAAAATTATTAAATGTTATATGTCAGTTGAACACAGATTATGACTTCAATAAATCAGTACTGAGGGTCAGAATGTATAAATTTAAATGAGTAAGAAATAGTTTTTTTTTATTTAGAGATATAACACTGAAACAGGCCCTTCGGCCCACCGAGTCTGTGCCGACCATCAGCCACCCATTTATACTAATCCTACATTAATCCCATATTCCTACCACATCCCCTCAATTCCCCTACCTACACTAGGGGCAATTTACAATGGCCAATTTACCTATCAACCTGCAAGTCTTTGACTGTGGGAGGAAACCGGAGCACCCGGCGGAAACCCACACGGTCACAGGGAGAACTTGCAAACTCTGCACAGGCAGTGCCCAGAACCGAACCCGGGTCACTGAAATAAATACTTGGAACTGCTTTCCAAGCAAAGCAATGCAGGTACATACATTAGAGACTGTAACGAGAGAGTTTGGGTACCAGATGACAAGCTTCAGTGAACTTAAAGGCCTTTGGCTTTTTTTATCCTTTATTTTCTTATAATGATTCTCATGATTTTGTTTGTTTTTAGTGCCACATGACTGCACAGAGATTCAACGAAAGAACAAAAATGCTATTTCGGGACTTTACGTCATCAAGCCTGAACAATCCCCTCCACTTGTGGTCAACTGTGTCATGAGAAGCAATGGTAGCTGGACAGTGATTCAAAGAAACAGCAAATACAGCAAGATCACCTGGACAGAAAGCTGGACCACATATAAATATGGCTTTGGTGATGTGTTGAATGATCACTGGCTGGGTAATGAATACATCCACCTTCTGACTAGGCAGGCTAGGTACAAGCTGAGAATAGAGTTTACAGACAATAAAAACAAAATAAAATATGCAGAATATTCCTCTTTTTACCTAGAACATGAGAATGACAAGTATACTATCAGACTTGGGCACTTCTCTGGGGGTGTTGTAACTAATACAATTACCGATAACCAGAAATTTACTACAAAGGATAAAGATAATGATAACTACCAACGTTGTTGTGCCACTAGTCGTGGTGGATGGTGGTATGATGCCTGTGGAAGTGTGTATCTTAATTACAAGTACCCATACTGGTCTGGATTGACCATCCAGAAAGTTACCATGATGATTCAACCAACATGTTAATGGGGCTTCAAGGAAAGGTATCAGTTTTTGTGCCACTCTTATTTATTCAGTGGCCATCACTTAGTTATTAGAGGAGAAATCAAGTTATCTCCATTATTATAAAATGCCAGTAGTGTGCAGTATCCACTTCACTCTTAGCTACAACTATATGCTGAAGTGATCAATTCCACAGGGAGCCTGAAATATTTTCCCCCTACCCAGATGCCCCATTACTCACCACTCTCCTGATCCCAAATGCATTTGGATCCAGTTCTTGCTGTTTATTCTACTCTTTGAACAACTCATATACACTATCTTACATGGTTACTATTCATTCCAGGCACTACAATATTCATCATTGCTCCTGTCATTGGTTCCCTATCCCCTGGTTAATGGTCACAGAATGAACTGAGTCTCTCTGGCAGTGGTGATGTCCTATTACTTCAGGGTGCAAAAGGTTTTTATATTTCTGGGATTTTCATGAATTCTGAGTCTTTCGCATCACTAAAATAACACTGCATCTCATCACATGCATGGCAATCTCGATATCTTTCACACCACAATCAGCTTTTGCAAAATTCAAATGCAGCAAATTGTATTGTGTAAGCATATGTGAACATGTTTGCAGTCTGGGAAATAATTTACAGCAAAGTGTAACCTTGTAAGCAGCATTTGGGTTGTTATTACTGGGACTAACATGGCACTCTAATCCAGAGAGAATTTCATGAATCCGCTTCAGCCTTTTTCCAGATCTGCTGTATTTTAATAATCAGAGCTCTTCAGTGTTTGTTTGATTACTGTGATCCCATCCAATAAATTTGCATCAGCAAAGATTTGTGTTTGTATCTTCAGAAACTACAGGTGTTTCTGGCCTGATTTTAGCATGAAGCAGTATTGTTAACAATTCACATATTTAAATGATTTAATTTATAACTGATATCATCAGTGTTGCTGTGCCGCCCCACCCACTGGCTGAAAAGTCGGGGGCGAGCCTGCCTCCGCTGGGGCGTGGAAACCACGCTGCAATTTTGATTGGCCTCTGTCAGAACTTCGGTACCACCCCCACCACCCCAAGATAGGAAGTCCCTCCTCCAAGAGCTGCCAGCCAATCAGAGGGCTGGCAGCTCTTCCGTCCCAGCAGTGCCACCAGGAACAGTGGCCACTGCTGGAATTGCACCCAGCCAGAAGAGGACCATGGACGCTGGCCAAGGAGCAGGTAGTTTAGTTTACGTTTAGTTTAGAGATACAGCACTGAACAGGCCCTTCGGCCCACCGAGTCTGTGCTGACCATCAACCACCCACTTATACTAATCCTACACTAATCCCATATCCCTACCACATCCCCACCTGTCCCTATATTTCCCTACCACCTACCTATACTAGGGGCAATTTATAATGGCCAATTAACCTATCAACCTGCAAGTCTTTGGCATGTGGGAGGAAACTGGAGCACCCGGAGGAAACCCACGCAGACACAGGGAAAGTGGGGGTCGGGCCTCGCCGGGGACAATCGGCTGGGATAGGGGTAAGGGCTAGGGTTGGACTGCAGGGTGGGGGTGTAGTTTTAGCAGGGGCGGGCTGTGCTGCTGGGCCGGGGGGTGGGAGGAGCGGGGGCCCTCTGCAGGATGCCCGATCAGGAGGACACCCCCCTAGCCCACAAGGAGGCTACCAGGTATTACTGGCCGGCCTATTCAGGTGTCAAAGTGTCCGTCCGCCGCTGGCAAGATACCAGCGGTGGCAGGAGGAGGAGCTTACGTGACAATTAATTGGCCACTTACGGGCCTCATTTGGCCTGAGACGGGGAGGCCATTTGCCACTACCCCCTGCCGCTACACCAGCAGGGGTGGATAGGCGACTGGAACAGCACCCCCCACCTCCCACTTAATTTTACGTCCCCTCCCCCCAAACCTCCCAGTCCGCTCCTGGGAGGGGGAGCCTAAAATTCTGGCCCAGGTCTCATTTCATTCTCTCACCCAAATTCTTCCTGCCTTGGTTAGTTAGTGTGTCTCAGCCAACACCACCATCAACAGAAAGAGCGGCAGACTCAGAAACAATGCGAACCATCCCTCTGTGACATCTTTTCAGTTGGTGAAGAATCTAAAACAAAGCACAGTTAAAAACCAAGACTGTGGAAGAAATACTGACAGAGGGAGGGGATTGTTAACATACACAGATTACTACTATATTAAAATAGTTCAGAGCAGAATTTGGTACCAGCATGTTAAGTGTTTGCAAAAGAGCAGAGCCACTTGGAATTGCTATCCTGTACTGAGAGAGAATTAAATACTGAAGAAGTAGGAGAGAGAAATACTGAGGGAAAGATAAATTATGGGAAAGATGTACTAAGGCAAATTTAAAAAAATGAAAAATATATTTTCTTAAGTCAGCCGGGTGTCTGACCTGTGCAGAAACCTGTCATCACCGAATCATCAAATCTTTCAACATAGCAGATGTAATGTAGTTGTGTTTTGAAACTGCAATTCCATTATGGACTTTAGAGGCTGCTGTAGAACACACATGCTTGCAAAGAGAAACTGAAACCGAGACAACTGATGCAATCTTGAGTCTCTGTCTTTGCCTCATATCCTATACTAAACATCACTCAAGTCCGAGAACACCACAATGATGATGTGGTAAACAGAAAAAGGATGAAAAAAAAACGCAAACATTGCTTTCAGGTATGAAAATTTTGGCAGGTTTTTGTCTACTTTCACAGACAGCATTTTAACTTGAAGACTGTTAGTGGCACACAGGAAACTAATACAGTGTATACTCAAACACTGATCTCTCCAAAATAGCCATCCAATAAAAAAAAATAAGTTTGGATCACTGCAGAGAAGTTTCCTCTGAAAGGAGTGCGATTCTGGATCCCTTGTCACTACCTTGCTGATCAGTATGGCTCTGTCTATGCCAACCTACCACCTTCTGATGTGCATTCAGAGCTGTCATCTGTATCCCCACATTGGCAAAAGTGGCTGCGACGTTTCGAATTTCTGAAGACAGGTTTCACAATCAGGCAAAGCAAGAAAAAAGGTCTTACTTCTCTAGTATGGAGGTGAAGAACTAGAAGATACATTTGAGACACTTATGCCTGAGCAAAATGACTCCAACTCAGCAAAAAATGTGTTGACAACCTACTTCACGCCCAAGATAAACATCATATACGAAACTATTGTCTTCCGACACACTAAGCAAGAAGCAAACGAGACACTTGACTAATATTGCATGGGCTTGAGGCAACTAGCAACCAAATATGACTTTGGTGATGCTGAACATGTTGAACGGGAAATCAGAACACAAATAATCGAAGGCTGTCTCTCCAGTCAACTATTCTGAAAAGCACTCAAGAAAGACAGAAAGATGTCAGAGCTGCTGGAGTCAGCAAGATTATTATCACTCTCACAGTCCAGAGCTACTGAAGTTGAGGTTAACAGTAATTACCACACTTCAAGTTCAACTCCTGTGAACACTATTCATCACTCACATGCCAGGAAACCACCTTCAAAGCAACAACAGCCGTCTCACAAACAGAGCTGTGACTTATCCAAAGAATGTATCCAATGTGGTAGTGCTCACCCGCACCAGAGTGTCCTGCTACTGGTAAATGGTATAAAGCCTGTGGAAAACCCAACCACTTTGCTCGTGTTTGTGACTCATCAGCCAAATCAACTACTAAGACCAACATCAATAGAAGGGTGTCACATATGCATACCACAGTAAAAAGGCGAGAGAATGTATCTAACGTAGAGGCGGATGACCCTTTGCACTCTCCCTCAGACACAGCAAACAGCCATATGTGACTGTGACCATTGGCTACTCGAATGTAGGTGCTCTCATAGACACAGGAGCTGTCAATGTCATGGGATACAAAACATTCAACAAACTTCAGGATTGTCCCATTCTCTGCAAACTCGGGAACACAAAAACTTTTCCTTACAACTGTGACAAACCATTGAAAATCCTAAGGACATTTGAAATGCCAATCTGATTCAAAGACACTAGAAAGAATGCTCTATTCTATGTCATATCTGGAGAATGTGACAAGTTTATCAGTTTCCACACAGCAACAGATCTGCACATGATTGCAATCGCATACGCGAATCCTTTACATAACAAAAATATTCTTGAACTGTATGCTGATCGCTTCACTGGTATCGGTAAAGTGAAAGGTGTTACATACAAGCTGCATGTCCACCCTAATGTGTCCCCAGTTGCACATCAATGGTGACGAATACCATTTCATGTCAGGAAACAGACAGAGCAAAGGAACTGCAATGCCTACTTGACCTTGACATTATTGAGATAGTTGGGGATAAACCGATCCCTTGGGTCTCACCCATACAAGTCAGCAAGAAACCCAAGAGCGAGAACCAGATTAGAATCTGCGTTGATATGCGATTATCAAAGCCAGCCATACAATGAGAAAGACATTTGACACTGACAATCAATGACATCATAGAGAAAGTAAATGGTGCTAAACACTTCGCTAAACTTGACCTCAATGTAGGCTACCATCAAATCAAGCTTGCAGAAGAATCGAGATATCTTACTGTATTCTCTACTCTCATCGGACTTTTCCGATACAGTGGCTCAACCTTGGAGTCAGCTCAGTAGCTGAGGTATTTCAGCACTTCATTCAATCTGCACTTCAAGGACTTGAAGGCACGCTGAACATCAGTGATGACATTCTCATCTATGGCCACACTGAAAAGGAACTCAAGACATGCCTACATGCATGCCTACAACATCTCAGAGAATGCAACCTCATCTTGAACAAAGTCAAGTACTTGTTCAATGAAAGCAAAGTTGAATTCATCATTCGTGTGTTCAGTGGTGAAAGAATATCACTTGATCCTCGGAAAGTTTGAAGCAATTGAAAACACTACAGATCCTACAAACGTGCTAGAAGTCCGGACTCTGCCAGGACTCGTCACTTACTGCTGTCACTTCATTCCTGACCTCGCTACTCTGTCTGCCCGCCCCCCACCTGTCATGCGATCTGACAAAGCGGACCACCAAGTGGGAATGGACTAAATCACACAAACAGGTGGTACACCAGATCAGAAGATGTTTGTCAGCAAGTTGCACAAATGCCTATTTTGATCCTACGAAAACCACCCAGCTAGTCGTGGAGGCAAGCCCAGTTGGCTTAGACGCAGTTCTCGTAGAGAAAGACAAGACAGGTAACCCATCAATCGTTGCGATGGCAAGCAGATCAGTGACACACGTACAGCAATGTTATTCACAAACAGAGAGAGAAGCACTCTCAATCACTTTCATCTCTATTTATATGGAAGCAAGTTTAAAGTAATAACCGATCATAGACCACTAGTGAGCTTGTTCAACAATTCACGTAGCAAACTACCCACTTGAATACAACATTGGATACTCAAACTACAAGAGTACGAGTTCCAAGTCAAGTATCAGCCAAGCAAACTCAATCCAGCGAACTACCTTTCATGACATCCGTTGCCGACAGTCAGTCCTACTAGTCGTGAGGAAAAGGTTGCTGTAAGCTACCGTAAGCCTAAACGTGGTGCCAAAGTCACTAAAACTAGCCGACATCAAAGCAGCAATAAGTTGAAGTTTTGCAACTATGTATGAAGGCTATGGAATCATGAAATTGGAAAGATGCAATCGAGAAAGCGTCCACAAACGAAATCGCTCAAACACTCCAAGGTCTTCACAATGTTTGAAATGAGCTCACCGTTACAACCGCATCTGATTTTGTATTACGCAACAAATGTATTGTCATTCCAAATTCATTGAGGGAATGTGTCGTTGATTTAGCACCTGAAGGACTCAGGGAATTGTCAAAACCAAACAACTCCTTAGGGCAGCACAGTGGCGCAGTGGTTAGCACCACAGCCTCACAGCTCCAGTGACCTGGGTTCGATTCTAGGTACTGTCTGCGTGGGTTTCCTCCCACAGCTAAAGATTTGCAGGTTGATAGGTAAATTGGCCATTATAAATTGCCCCTATTATAGGTAGGTGGTAGGGGAATTAGGGGAGGTGGGGATGTGATAGGAATATGGGATTAATGTAGGATTAGTATAAATGGGTGGTTGATGGTCCGCACAGACTCGGTGGGCCGAAGGGCCTGTTTCAGTGCTGTATCTCTAAATAAATAAAAAATAAATGTAAACGTATGGTTCCCAGGAATGACTGCATGATAGAGCACAAAGTCAGTCAGTGTTTGCCATGTCAAGCAATCACAATGTCAAATCTTCATGATCCCCTCAAGACATCTGAACTACCTCCAGCACCATGGATTGAAGTCAGTGTTGATTTTCTGATTTGCCCACAGGTGAACACCTTCTTGTCATCACTGACGACTACAGCAGATTCCCAATTGTGGAAATAGCGATGTCAACTTCAATGAAAGCAGTCATCCCAAAGCTTGACCAGATCTTTACCTTGTTTGGAATCCCTCAAACGGTAAGAAGTGACAATGGACCCCTATTCAGCAGCAATGAGTTCAGTAAATTCCCAAACTACCTAGGACCCATTCATAGGAAAATCACACCCTGTTGGCCAAAAGCTAATGGTGAAGTTGAGAGATTTATGTGAACCTTGAAAGCAGTGATACATACAGTCATGGAAGCAGGAGCTATATCACTTTCTTCATAATTACAGAGCGACATCTCACTCGATTACTGGAAAACCTCCAGCTACACTTGTCTTTAACACATCCTATACGCACATATCAACCTAAGCTATCCCGCAGAGCCAATGATCAACTTGTACGCGAATGCCACCGAGAACAGAAGGATCAAATGAAAGTACATGCAGAGCAAAACATAAAACTTAGAACCACATCCCTTAAGCCAGGAGTTAAAGTACTTGTGAAACGTGATGGTCATATTGGAAAGGAAAGCAAACAACCCCTTATGACATCCAACCATTTGTTGTGACCAACACAAAAGGATCAATGATCACTGCTGGGCGCGGTTCACAAATCATTACAAGAAACATGCCATTCTTCAAAGCACTGAAAACACCACTCGCAAGCACTCAATCTGATTCCGATATCAACACCTCAGATGAAGAACATAAGTCAAATGAGACTACATCTGATCTCAGACGATATCCTACTCCTGAGAGAAACTGCCCACCATACTTAAGTGACTATATTACAAAGTGAACTATTATGTTTAAGTTTATTGTTTACATTTTAGAAACAAATCATTGAAACATGCTATGCCTCTCATTTACAAAGAAAGGGAGGGATGTAGTGTTGTAGTGTTTTGAAATTGCAGCTGCATTGTGCATTGTGTACTCTGCAGGCGGCTGTAGAACACACATGCTAGCAAAGTAAAAGTTAAACTAAGACAGAATGAAAGGAGAAGCTTTTGTGTTCAGCTGCTGAAGTCTTTTTCTCTTTATCTTTGCCTCATAACCTGTACTAAACTCAGCTAAACCGCACTCACGTCCCGAGGACATTGCTGCAGAAGGTCATTCAGCCTATTAGCCACTGCTGGTTTTCTGAAAGAGCTATTCACTTAAGTCCCTTTCCCCATACTCTTTTCATTTTTATTTTTCAAATATCTATTCATTTCTCTTTTGAAAACTATTATGGATTATGGTTTTACGCCTTCTTCAGATGGACACTTGCTGCCCTAACAACTCTCAGTGTAAAAAATAAATCTGCTTCTATTTTCAGTCTTTTCGTGATGATCTTATATCGATGGCTTCTAGTTACCGACTTAGTAACCATTCAAAATCATATTCCCCTGTTTACCTTATCAAAATCCCTCATAATTTTAAACATCATTATCAGGTTTCCTCTCTACTTGCTCAGTTATAGTCTCTTCAAAATTGAAGTCTCTAATCCCTTGTGTCATCTTAATCATCTCTTGTGTACCCTCTTCATGATTTTCCTAAAGTTAGATGCCTAGAACGGGACACAATATTCTAACATCCATCTAACTGCTGACTTGTAAAGGTTTAATATGACCTCATTACTTATGTACTCCTTATCCCTACTTATAATGCCTAGGAACCTGTATGCTTTCTTTATAGCTTTATCAACTTACTTTGCCAGGCTCAACGATTTTAAGAATACTTATGAGCATCCACACCAAACTACTAAGAAATCCACAATAGTACTTTTAGTTTGCTTGATACAGAAAGTAAACTCTCTTCCCGTAGGGATACACTTCACTTATTTAAGGCTCGAGAGCTTTGGTACAGGCTGGCAAGAGTCAAGCATTTGGAACCCCAAAATTTACACGGAGTTGGAGATCAGCCAAGTAAAATCCACACAGCCGACCAGCACAAAATACAAGGTAAGCTTCTGCTACTTGTTCAGCTAGGATCATCCTAACCTTTTACGTTAGACAGATTGGAGCCAAAGTGAGAAAAATAATCATCCTTCATCAATGGTCTATCCTCCATGTTCTGTTAGTGAACCTGAGTGACTGGTTTGCTGTGCAATATTTGTGAATGAGAACATTGGGTACAACAGAAAGATAAATAGATGCCAAAACTAGATGTTGATCAAAAAGCTCAAGGAAATGATTAAGGCTTTAGAGATGAAGATACAAGAACATAAAGGGGCAGATGTAAGTAAGGGGATTGTCAAGGTCAAGTGGATAATATTATATTCAGTAAAGGAATTATCACATATCAGTGATACTTCCAGGCTTGCATTAGTCTTCAGGATTGAATCATCAGGGATCAGAGCTGGAGTATGGTCCAACCAAGGACAGAGTTTCCATGAAATGGAAATGTGATGATGTGAACCAAGGAAATGGGGATACTGAATGGATTAAGATTGGAAAAGTTAGCAAAAAAAAAGCCTGTGAAGCTGCCCATGTCATTGCATTCACTAACAGATTCCAGGCACTATCCAATAATGCAAAAAGATACGAGATCATAGAAGAAGAGACAGTTAGTAAACCAGAGAAGACAGCTCAGAGAAAGGTGCATCCTGGAAGTCACAAAAAGATTGTGGTCTTTTGAGATTATTTGCTCAGGAAAGTAGACAGACCTATGTTTCATAAAGACAACACCCATAGGGTGGTTGGGTGCCTACCTGGAGCTGGAGCAGTATATACTAAGGATGAAAAGGATATTGAAGAGAACAGGAAGGCACAAAAATGATGGTTCATGTAGGGATAAACAACAAAGAGAAATATAGTAATTCTAAATGCCATTTACATGATGACACATATAACAGCCCCAATATGCCCCAGAAGGCCAACTTCAAATAATAAACTCCCAAATATATTTCAACTGTGTTGTTGCCTGGGGAAAGGGGGAGTGAAGAAAGGGAGTGAGAACCTCAGTGGGTGGGTGTGAAGGAGAACGGCAATTTTGGGTTACTCATGAGAGAGATGGGGAGTGAAGAGTAAAAATGAATTGGAGAAGAGAAAGAAAGGAATCTGTTGTTGTGGGGGAGTGGGAGAGAATCTCTCTTGGAAACACCATCCAGGACAAAGCAGCCCGCTTGATTGACACCCCATCTACAAACATTCACTCCCTCCACCACCGACGTACAGTGGCAGCAGTGTGTACCATCTACAAGATGCACTGCAGCAATGCACCAAGGCTCCTTGGACAGCGCTTTCCAAACCCACAACCTCTACCAACTAGAAGGACAAGGACAGCAAATGCACTTGCAAGATCCAGAACCAGCAAGATCCCCTCCAAGTCACACACCGTCCTGACATGGAACTATATCGCTGTTCCTTCACTGTCGCTGGGTCAAAATCCTGGAACTCCCTAACAGCACTGTGGGTGTACCTACCCCTAATGGACTGCAGCGGTTCAAGAAGGCAGCTCACCACCACCTTCTCAAGGGCAATTAGGGATGGGCAATAAATGCTGGCTTGGCCAGCGATGGCCACACCCATGAATGAATAAAAGAAAAAGATGGGGACAAGTGAGAAAAGGGGACAAACTGTGTTACTGGGGTGTAGGTTAGGGTTCTCTCTAGCTCTGCTGTGTTTCATGGTCTGTTGTTTCTGGTTTATGAGTTTTACTCCTGTTCCTGCGCTGCATTACTGCCCTCTGCTAGCCCCACAGATCCTACCATCTTTTCACCAACAACAACAACTTGTATTTATATAGCACCTTTAAGGTAACAAAATATCCTAAAGTGCTTCACCGAGGCATTATAAACAAAATAGGACACCGAGTCACATAAGGAGATATTAGGGCAGATGAATAAAAGCTTAGTTAAAGAGATAGGTTTTAAGGAGTGTCTGAAAGGAGGAAAGTGAGGTAGAGAGGCAGAGAGGTGAATGGAGGGTATTCTAGAGCTTGGGGCCTAGACAACTGAAGGCGCAGCCACCAATGGTGGAGTGATTAAAATCGGGGTGCTCAAGATGCTGGAATCAGGGGAGCACAGCTATATCGGAGAGTTTTAGGATTGGAGGAGATTACAGAGATAGGGATGGGAGAGGCCATGGAGAGATCTGAAAACAAGAAAGTGAATTTTAAAATTGAGACATTGTTTAACTGGGAGCTAAACTAGGGCAGTGAGCACAGGGGTGATATAGGTGAATGGCATTTGGCACGAGTTAGGACAAGGGCAGCAGAGTTTTAGATGGCATTACGGGTGACTGGCCAGAAGTGTGTTAGAATAGTCAAGTCTGGCAGTATCAAAGGCACGGATGAAAGTCTCAGCAGCAGAAAAGCTGAGGCAGGGAAGGAGACAGGCGATGTTACAGAGGTGGAAATAGGGCGGTCTTAGTGACAGCATGGTTGCAAGCCCATCTTGGGGTCAAATATGACACCAAGGCTGCGAACAGTCTGCTTGGTCTCAGTCAGAGGGATGGAATTGATGGCCAAGGAGTGGAGTTTGTGGTAGGGATGAAAGACAATGGCTTCAGTCTTTCTAATATTTAATTGGAGGAAATTTCTGCTGATCCAGTACTGAATGTCCGATAAGCTGTCTGATCATTTAGGGACTGTGGATGGGCCCAGAGAGGTGGGTGTCATCAATGTACATGTGGAAACTGACTTTGTTTTTAGAGGATGTCGCTGATTGGCAGCATGTAGATGAAAAATAGGAGGGGGCCAAGGATCGGCTCTTGGGAGACACCAGAGTTAACTGTGAGGGAAGGGGAACCAAGCAGACTTCATTCCACTGCTTCCTGGCCTGCCATCCCTAATATTTATTCCATGGCATGAAATTTTCTGCAGAGGCAGCAGTCCAGCTGCCAGCGCCATAAGCGGTGGGCACCCAATCAGAGGGCCGGCAATTCAGTAGCCTCACCAGTGCCACCACGAGCAGTGGCCATTGCTGTGGCTGCACCTGGAGGATGAGGGCGCATCCATGGCCGGTGCCCTTGAAGCGGGGTATGTGGTATTGGGGGAGGCTGGGGCCTGGCTAGCATACCCCTGCAGTCAAAATGGGCCTTGGTGGACAGGTAGTGCCTTTGCCACAGGGGTAGCCATTGCCGTCAGGGGCCCCCTCCATGGGCCAAAGAGTGCTCAAAAAGAAGGACCCCCCACCCGGGAGCCCGCTTGGGGGGGTGGCCACCAGGTTTCACTGGATGATCTCCCCATATGGCAGCGAGCCACTCAGCTGCTGGAAAAATGCCCATGGAGGTGGGAAATGGCCCTTTATTGGCCACTTAAGTGGCTCAATTGGGCTCCGGGCATGTGCTGTCTTTCCTGCTGCTGACAAAATAGCATGGCAGTGGGAAGATGTTGGGCATGCCACCTGATGCCTACCCATTCCATTTTGCCAGCCTTTCCGCCTTCCAGCCATTCTCAAAGGGCTAGTAAAATTCAGCCCTGTGCCACTCCCTCCGCACAGGCTCTCGCCTCAGTTTCCCACTGCTGCCTGACTCCCCACTTCTTTTCTGCTCAACCCTACCATCCACAACTTTTGTTCCCTATCTGTCCTCTATATCTCCCTCCTCTGTCCTCCAGTAATCATTTCTCAGCTATTCATGGCCTTCTCTTGTGCCACACAATCTTCATTACTGGGCCATTTACAGCTTTTTCCTCTGCCCCTTAATCTTTCCACTTAACTCTTTTACTTCAATCTTTGCCCCTGCTCAGCCTGTTTGTTAGCTTCTCCAGTGTTGGAAATGCCAACGAGGGGGGAAAGCCAACGAGGGGGGGGAATGCCACTGAGAGGGGGGGAACACAGTTAGGGAGGGAGACAGAGAGTGAGAGAGAGTGATCAAGATCACTCCTGACTGATGGACATCTATCGCTACAAGAAATGTGTGGGCAAACATTGACTACTTAAAAAAAAGGTATCTCACTAAATCAGTGAAGAGAAAGTAAGTCAACAAATTAATCTTTTCATTTAAAGCTTCTTCACAAAAATGCACATTTGTTGTTCTGATTAATAGTAAGATAAATTTTTAATGCCTTTATCTTTCAGAAATTGTTTCACTGGCCCCCTATGTATGACAAAAATTGTAATGTGGCCCCCCACGCGAGAAAGGTTGGATAACCCTGATCTAGACCTTGGTGTACAGGGCACAATTTCAAAATTTGTGGATGATACAAAACTTGGAAACATTGTGAACTGCGAGCAGGATATGGACAGAGACAGGTTGATGGAATGGGCAGACAAGTGGCAGCTGAAATTTAATGCAGAGAAGGGTGAAGTGATTAATTTTGGCAGGAAGAACGCGGAGACACAATATTCAATAAAGGGTTCAATTCTAAAAGGAGTGCAGGAACAAAGGGACCTGGGTGTATATGTGCATAGATCATTGAAGGTGGAAGGACAGGTTGAGAGAGTGGTTAATAGAGCATACAGCATCCTAGACGTCATTAATAGGGGTATTGAGTACAAAAGCAAGAAAGTTATGTTAAACTTGTATAAAACACTGGTTCAGCCTCAACTGAAGTATTGTGTCCTGTTCTGGGCACCACACTTTAGGAAAGATATGAAGACATTGGTAAGAGTGCAGAAAAGGTTCACAAGAATGGTTCCAGAGATGAGGAACTTCTGGTACTTGGATAGATTGGAGAAGTGATTCTGGGTACTGCCTGTGTGGAGTTTGCAAGTTCTCCCTGTGACTGTGTGGGATTCGCCGGGTGCTCCGGTTTCCTCCCACAGCCAAAGACTTGCAGGTTGATCGGTAAATTGGCCATTGTAAATTGCCCCAAGTATAGGTAGGTGTAAGGGGAATTAAGGGAAGGTGGGGATATGGTAGGAACATGGGATTAATGTAGGATTAGTATAAATGGGTGGTTGATGGTCGGCACAGACTCGAAGGGCCTGTTTCAGTGCTGTATCTCTAAAATAAAAAAAAATAAAAAAGTTGAGAGGAGATTTGATTTGATTTGATAGATGTATTCAAAACCATGAGGGGTCTGGACAGAGTAGATAGGGAAAAACCATTCCCATTGGTGGAGGGATTGAGAACAAGAGGGCACAGATTTAAGGTAATTGGCAAAAGAAGCAATAGCGACATGATGGTTAGGATGTGGAATGCACTGCCTGAGAGTGTGGTGGAGGCAGGTTCAATCGAGGCATTCAAAAGGGAATTGGATTGTTATCTGAAAAGGAAGAATGTGCTGGGCTACAGGGAGGAGGCCGGGAAGTGGCACTAGATAAACTGCTCTTTTGGAGAGCCAGCACAAACACGACAGATCGAATGGCCACCTTCTGTGTTTAATAATTCGGTGTTCAACAATCCCCTCTTTGCGATGGTTCATAGCCCCCTCCATTCCAACATTTATCTTCTTCACTTCTATCAGCCTTCCTCTGCATTTCATGATCTTCAGGTCTCAGCTTTTCAATTTGATCTCTGCCTCTTCTTGCCCTCTTTAATTCTTTTCCCATTCCTTTCTCCTCCAAGTTTCATCTTTTCCCACGGATTATAACCTATCCCAACCTCTCCTCTTTCTACATCAAAACATACGTTATGGCGAGGAGATAATGGCCGGGATTTAACGACACAGAAGTGGATGGCACTGGAGGCAGGGGGGCTGTAACATTTCCTGGACTGGCGTCAGCACAGCCCTCCCAACGTTACCTCGCCTTGGCTGAATTTTACGAGTGGCTGAAGGGAAGATGTGTGGGGATGCCGCTTGTGTTTTCAAAATGGGCAATAGACAGTCACTTAAGTTAATTAATGAGGTAATTGACCGCAAATTAACGGGCCTGTCCAGATTTAACTGTAAGCACACCGGGTGTTGGAGCCTTGGCAGCTTATAAAGGGCGGCAATGAGACAGCAGCTGTTGCCATTGCTGCACTTGGCAACCATGGAGTAAGGCCTTTCTCTTTATTCTGTTGAAAGGAGTTGGGCAGTCATTGGATTTAGGGTTGAGGCCCCCTTGATGTCATTGTGCTTCTGGTAGGGGACTCACTAGAGAGGAGCTGGAGAGTGGGCAGGATTGGAGCAGCTACTGGCAGGGTATGCAAGTCAGAGTGGCAGTGCCCAAGAGTCATGGACATCATTCAATCCAGAGGAAGGTCCTCCAGTGAGGAAGAGAACCTGAGTTAGAGGGAGGTCCGGGCTCACAGATCGGGACAGCAGAAACCTCCTGGCCACCTGCAGGGGCAGCCTCCTGATGGGAAGGTGGCAGAAGGCCACAGAGGGGACCGTGAGCAGGCACCAGCACAGAGCTGAAGGTACCCTGCAGCAAGGATATACAGACAGAGGAGAAGCTACCTCCAGATGTTGGAGATTGCTGAAGTCTGCTCCTTCCCCCCCAAGAGGCTGTGACCGCTCTATGTGCCATAATGGTGGAGGAGGTGAGCTCTGCTTGCAATGGTGGTCATCAGGGTCACTGTGACCCTGAATTTCCATGTCTCAGGTTCATTCCAGGAGCCCGCTGGAGACATGTGCAGCATCTCCTATTCAGCCTCACATCACTGCATGAAGGTGGTGACAGATGCCCTCTTCAGCAGGGCCAGCCACTACATTCATTACCGAACTGATCCAGTCAGGATCAAAGCCAGAGGATTCCCCACCATGGCAGGTTTCCCCTAGGTACAAGGTGTGATAGACTGCAAGTATGTGGCCATCAAGGCTCCCACAGGCCAGCCAGTGATCTTCATTAACTGGAAGGGATTTCATTTCCTCAATATGCAACTTGTCTGCAACCACCATCAATGGATCCTGCAGGTGTGTGCACGGTATCTTGGGAGCCTCCTTGCATTCTCCGGCACTTGCAGGTGCCACAGCTTTTCACCACTCCCCATCAACACCACTCCCCCCCCACCACACCCCCGAGCTCCTTCAAGGATGGCTACTTGGCGACAAGGGATACCCGCTGAAAAGATGGCTGCTGACACCTGTGAGGAACCGTAGAATGGAGGCTGCGAACACTACGACGCGAGCCATGTGGCAACCTGCGCCACCATCGAGTAGACCATCGATCTCCTTAAGATGATATTCATGTGCCTGGATCGATCCGGTGTGGCACTTCAGTATGTCCCAACAAGGGTCTCTCGGATAGTAGTGGTCTGTTGCTCCTTACACAAGCTGGCACTGCATGCGGTGGGGGAGGCCTTGGCTGATGAGGACTTAGTGGAGCGCGAGAAGTCCCCAAATGAAGAGGAAGATGAGGAATCTGATGATCAGCTGCAGCATCCTGAAAGACATGAGGGGCTGCATGGAGGGTGCAATGATATAGGCGCAAGGGAGGATCAGGAGGCTGTTATGCTCTTATACACACTAATGCCACTTACCTCTGCTCTGAGCCCAGAGCCCCTCGGCCACTAGCACCTGGTGCTTCAGTATGAACACATAACCCTGGTTGCCCCCAGCCTGCCCTTGGGTCAATCCATGCCACTCTTACATTGACAGAGGGTTACAATGGATGGAAACTTACGTAAACCAAATCCAACATTTATTACTAAAAATCATCTCACACAAGCAGAGAGTCTTTTAACTATCCATTCACCCGTGAGGTCCAAGGAAACCTGGTGCTTTTTCTTAACTATTTTATGAGTGCTCCTACATGGTGCTCCCCTTTCGCTGCCAGCAGTGGTGGAGGCAGGCTGCTGACCTCATCACCCCATGGCCTAGGATGATCTTGGAGACAGTCCTCTGGCTGCTTGAGGCCCAGAGGGTCATCGCACTACTTGAGGTGCTGATATCACTGGCAGAGGGGCCGAGCAGCCTATGTCCACTCCAGTAGTGCTCTGAGAGGAGTCCCCGGAAGCTGAAGGCTCCTTCTTTGTAAGGCACACTTGCACCTCCCTGCTGGCCTGAGAAGGATAAGGACCTGGTGGAGACTCCAGGCGCCTCGTCCCTCTCTCACCTTGCCACTTCTGGATAGAACTCATGGATAAGGCAACAGCATGCAGGTCTGCACGCATCTTCAGCATTCACTAACTGGCCTGCTGGATGTGGCTCTCCATCAGAGTTGCTAATCTCTCCATGGAAGAGGCCAGGCACTCAGATGAGAGGGAGATCGCAGCATTCAAGGCCTGGATGGAGTCCTGCACTGTCCAAGCCAGGGGGCGCAGACTGTCTGGAATCCCCACCAGATCTTCAAGCACCTCACACTGGACTTGCAGCATCTGCCACCTCATGGTTGACTCCAGAGGCACGTCATCGGCCTGGAGCTTAGAATAGACCTGACCTCCCACACTCCTCCTAGTGTCAGTGGCCTCGGCTGTCATAGCCTCCACTAGCTGATCAGGCGCATGTGTGGTGCTGCCACCAGGTTGTGACCCTGATTCTGCTCCCGAACGCTTACCCACTGAGGTGCAAGTATCTGCACTAGTGTAGGCTGCGGGGGAATGTTGTGACACTGTGCCCTCTGAGATCCCCTCCACCTTCTCAGAGATGGACGACTGTCCTCCGGAGATGGCAGCTCTCTGTTCTTGTGATTGACCTGCGAGAGGGAACAGAATGACCAGCACTCCTCTCGTCTCCAGACAGGAGCCCACAGAATGGCCTTCATCTCACATTGATGCCTGTGTATTGGAGGACACATGAACACATCCCTCATGCTCACCTGAGGCTTCCCTTGTGCCCGCTGCTGAGGCAACTCACCCTCCTGTGAGTGCATTATTGCCTCCCCGTCCACGATGGACCAGCTGCCATGGTAACCTGCCAGCTCTAGAGCCTCCTCCTCCGTGGGCTTCACGATGGCGATCACTGGGAGACCGCCACTGACCCAGGCCCTCTCCCTGGCTCCTGGGCCCTCTTCTCCTGCGGGAACAAGGAAGAATAATGTTAGTGGCTGCACTAGAGCAAACACAACGCTTAATCAACTTGCATGCTTGATGCTGTGTCTGGGGCCAATGGCATGCATGTGCTATTATATCTCTCTTGAACCACCTGGCAAGGGCCAGCAGTGTGAGGCTCATTCGCATAGACAGAGCTGCAGCCATTCTTTATGAAGGAGATGCTGCAGCCTGTACCTATTGCCACCGACATGGTGGGCTCTCCATCCTCACCACCACTGATTTGGGTACTCACCCAAAGAGTGGAGAAGGTCATTGACACATTTGCGACACTGGAACCAGGTGCTCCGGATGACCCCACGGCTGCTGACTTCCTCTCAACCTCGGTCCAGGCTTGCTTGGTTAGGCAGGGAGGTCTCCTCCTTCTGTCCATGGGGAAGAGGATCTGCTGCCTTGCCCGAGTAGCCTGGAGGGGAACACGCAATGAGTCTTCACTGAATGGTGGATCTCTCTTCTGCTATGCCTACAAGGTTGTTTCTCCTGTGCCTTTCTTCTGAGGATGCTGGAAGGGTCACTGGCAGCTGGATGCTGGAGGGGCCACTGAATGCTGGAGAGGCCACTGGCAGCTGGATGCTGGAGAGGTCACTGGCAGCTGGATGCTGGAAGGGTCACTGGCAGCTGGATGCAGGAGGGGCCACTGAATGCTGGAGAGGTCACTGGCAGCTGGTTGCTGGAGGGGTCACTGGCAGCTGGATGCTGGAGGGGCCACTGAATGCTGGAGAGGTCACTGGCAGCTGGTTGCTGGAAGGGTCACTGGCAGCTAGATGCTGGAGGGGTCACTGGCAGCTGGATGCTGGAGGGGTCACTGGCAGCTGGATGCTGGAAGGGTCACTGGCAGCTGGATGCTGGAGGGGTCACTGGCAGCCGGATGCTGGAGGGGTCACTGGCAGCTGGATGCTGGAGGGGCCACTGAATGCTGGAGAGGTCACTGGCAGCTGGATGCTGGAGGGGTCACTGGCAGCTGGATGCTGGAGGGGCCACTGAATGCTGGAGAGGTCACTGGCAGCTGGATGCTGGAGAGGTCACTGGCAGCTGGTTGCTGGAGGGGTCACTGGCAGCTGGATGCTGGAGGGGTCACTGGCAGATGGATGCCTGAGTCCTTAGAAAATGTTTGCCGGGATGAGCACTGCAGAGTCGGAGGGGGAAGGCCTTTGCCACCCGCTTCCACTTCTGCCTTCTCTTTCCCAGCAGGTCCCGTAAAATCCCAGTTAATGAGAGGCTTTGTTTGCTTTCACAATTTGGCTCATATATTTTTGTTAAAAAAAATGACATTAGGATGAGGAAAGACACTGGGGGCGAAATTGGGCCCTGTGGCATCTGGTTTTTGGATGCCACGAGGCCTGTTAAAGTACCAAAATGGAATCCATGATGTATGCACACAATTCAACGGGATGTGTGTCGAACTCATTTGTAATGTAGTTCGTGGGCACGTACTGAACAACTGCTGGCAGCATGCAGAACAGACATGTCATGATGTGAATCAGTGCAATACTGATTTGGTGCCGACGCTGCTAATTAGGCTCCAGCCTATGTCCGCTCTTAAACTCACACATGTTAAATGACGTGAAAGAACCCCCACCAGCTCTATTTAGAGGGATCATGAATTACTTATATGTTAGTTTCTGGATTATTTCTGCTGGCCGTTGCCGTAATTCTACACATTTTGAGTGCTTTTCAATACTTGTTCAAAGTTTCAATGGTCTACAGGGAATGGGCTTGCTGGTGCTGAAGTACCTTTTTGGTGACGTAAAGGCTTGTGCACAAACCAGTTTCTCCCTCTTGTCATTGAGCATGACTGGCAGAATCAGAAGAAGCCACACAGAGCAGGACAAGCTGCCAGAAGAGGGAGGATAAGGAGGGAGAGGAGGAGGAGAAGAGTGAGGATAAGGAGGGAGAGGGAAGAGGAGGAGGAAGAGGAAAGGAGGCTGCCACCTAGACAGCCATTTTCTGCCTGGACTCTATGTGAGCAAATAATTAATGAGCGATACTAGTAACCTCAACCTCAATTCCCCATTAACCAGCAGTACCACACTCCTTATCTTTTGTTTGTCACTGACCATCATAATGTCCTATTTCCCACAATGCAAACAGAAAAGCCAAAATAAAGTATACATTCCCACGTAACTTTCTAAATTAAATCATGCCATAGTGAATAGAGAAATAAACTAAGCACTCTCGTGCATTCCCTTAATGCCTTTTCCGTATGCCTTTGTCTGTCCTTGTGCTTCTATGACGTGCTTCCTCAGTGGCTACAGCATAGCTGGTGAAAGGCTGCAGATGAGTTTGGATGGCAACCTCGAACAACCATCTCAGCCTGGGCTACAGTCATCTAGGCTGGCGGGCTGGCAGGGAACAGCATGGGCATTGGCAGAGTGGCAGGGTGGGAGCACAAATGCTGTCATCCTCAGAGAGGACAGCAGGTTCATACTCCATAGGACCACTTCCACTCTCCCGAGGCAGCACCTCAACCATCCTGGTAATGTGTTAGAGAGCTGATTGCTGTGACACCCTGGAGGCTCCTTTGCATAGTGGTTTCCAGAGCCATGATGGTAGGAGCCTGAGCTTGCATGGCAGCACTCAGACATTGGGTGGGTGCTGCTTTTGCTGCAATGGAAGCTGAGATATCAGCCCTCAGACACTGCATCATGGTTGGTTCCACAAGTCTGCTGCTGGAAAAAGCCACCTGTTCCATGCTGGAAAGGATGAGCTTCAAGCTCTGCACAAAGTCCTGTGCCACATTGGGGCCAGGATCCTCCATGCTCGTTGATATTGAACGCAGGCTTTCTAGCAGACCTCCTTTTGCACCAAGCATTTGGATGGTTACATCCATCAGCCTTCTTCTGCAGACTTGCCAATCAAAGACATCATTTGAGTCCTCTGCAACCTTGCCCTCCAGCACCTCTGCTATCCTTTCACCCTACACTGGCTGCATCACAATTGTGCCCATGACGTACAGCTCCCACCTCTATGCTATCCTCTAAATTACATGCAGTGTCAGTATCTGAGCTGCTGGTTGAGACTGTGAAATCGAGTGATGGTGTGTCTTCATCTTCACTGTTTTCTTGCTCTTTCTCCACTGGTTGGGCAGGTTGCAGTTTTGGGGTATCTGAAAGGAAAAAGGGACCAGGGTTGGGTTGTGGTGAGGGGAGAGGAGTAAGTAAGAAGTGTGTGCTTAGACCATCGACTGCCTGTGAGTCAGAAGAGATTGTGGAATGAGGAAGAAGTGGGATGAGAGAAGGAGGATTAAATATGTAGATACCCTCATGTTCAATCACTTCAACCCCACTGGTGGCCATGGCCTCAACATGGCTCTTCCAATAATGGCTAGCATTGTCTGCTCCATGGGAGTTAGAACATGCACTCACACCTCTCCCCAATAGTTCCTGCTGCCACCAGTTTTGCACCTCCTTCTCCTGAATGATGCGGTCTCCTCTACACTGGGGAGATCAAACGGAGGCTATAGAATCAGAGAATGGTTACAGCACAGAAGGAGGCCATTTAACCTTTCATGTCCATGTTGGTTCTCTGCAAGAGGCACTTAGCTAGTTCCACTTCCCTGCCCTTTCCCATCGACCTGCAATTTTTTTCTCTTCAGGTGTTTATCCAATTCCCTTTTAAAAGCCACTTTTGAATCATCCACCACCACGCGCTCAGGCAGGGTATTCCAAATCTGAACCACAGGCTGCGTAAAAGTGTTCTTCATGTTGCTGTTGGTTCTTTTGACATTCACCTTTAATCGGTGTCCTCTGGTTCTCGATTCATTTTCTAATGGGAGCAATTTCTCCCTATCTATGTTGTCCAGAAACCGCATGATTTTGAACACCTCTATCAAACCTCCTGTCAACATTCTCTTCTCTAAGGAGAACAACGCCAGCTTCTCCAATCGATTCACATAATTGAAGTCCCTAATACCAGGAACCATTCTCATAAATCTTTTCTGCACCCTCTCTAAAGCTTTCACATCCTTCCAAAATTGTGTTACCCCCGAATTGGGCACAATACTCCAATTGAGGCAAACCAGTGTTTTATAAAGGTGCATCATAAATTCATTGCTTTTTTACTTGATGCTTTTATTTATAAAGCCCAGGATCCCTATACCTTTTCAACCACTTTCTCAACCTGCCCTGCCACCTTCAACAATTTCTGCATGCATATCTCCAGGTTTCTCTGTTCCTGCATCATTAGTAGCATTCCTAATAACGATCATTTGTTCCTGCTGGGGGACTTTAACGCCAGGGTTGGGGCCGACCATGACTCATGGCCCTCCTGCCTTGGGCGCTATGGCATTGGAAGGATGAATGAGAATGGACAGAGACTGCTGGAGTTGTGTACCTATCATAACCTCTGCATCACCAACTCGTTCTTTCATACTAAACCCTGTCACCAGGTTTCATGGAGGCACCCCAGATCACATCGTTGGCACCAGCTGGACCTCATCGTCACAAGGCGAGCCTCTATAAACAGTGTCCAAATCACATGCAGCTTCCAGAGTGCGGACTGCGACACCGACCACTCCCTGGTGAGCAGCAAAGATAGACTCAAACCAAAGAAACTACATCACTCCAAGCAGAAGGGCCACCTGTGCATCAACACTAACAGAACTTCTTATCCACAGTTGTTACATAAGTTTCGAAATTCACTTGAAAAAGACCTTCAAAACACTCCTGCAGGGGATGCAGAGACCAAGTGGGCCCACATCAGAGAAGACATCTATGACTCAGCAATGACCACCTTTGGCAAACGTGTGAAGCAGAATGCAGACTGGTTTCAATCTCACTTTGAAGAGCTGGAACCTGTCATAGCCACTAAGTGCACTGCACGGTTGAACTACAAGAATGCCCCCAGCGAGTTAACATCTGTAGCACTTAAAGTAGCCAGAAGCACTGCACAAAGAACAGCCAAGTGCTGTGCAAATGACTACTGGTAACTCCTATGCAGTCGTATTCAGCTGGCCTCCGACACCAGAAATATCAGAGGAATGTATGATGGCATTAAGAGAGCTTTTGGGCCGACTATCAAGAAGATCGTCCCCCTCAAGTCTAAATCAGGGGACACGATCATTGACCAACGCAAGCAAATTGACCGCTGGGTTGAGCACTACCTAGAACTGTACTCCAGGGAGAATGTTGTCACTGATACGATTCTCAATGCAGCCCAGTCTCTGCCAGTCATGGATGAGCTGGACGAACAGCCAACAAAATCGGAACTCAGTGATGTTATTGATTCTCTAGCCAGTGGAAAAGCCCCTGGAAAGGGCGGCATTACCCCTGAAATAATCAAGAGTGCCAAGCCTGCTATACTCTCAGCACTCCATGAACTGCTTTGCCTGTGCTGGGATGAGGGAGCAGTACCACAGGACATGCGCGATGCCAATATCATCACCTCTATAAGAACAAGGGTGACCGCGGTGACTGCAACAACTACCGTGGAATCTCCCTGCTCAGCATAGTGGGGAAAGTCTTTGCTCAAGTCGTTTGAAACAGACTCCAGAAGCTGGCTGAGCATGTCTACCCTGAGGCACAGTGTGGCTTTCGAGCAGAGAAATCCACCATTGACATGCTGTTCTCCCTTCGCCAGCTACAGGAGAAATACCACGAACAACAGATGCCCCTCTACGTTGCTTTCATAGATCTCACCAAAGTCTTTGACCTCGTGAGCAGACATGGTCTCTTCAGACTACTAGCAAAGATCGGATGTCCACCAAAGCTACTAAGTATCATCACCTCATTCCATGACAATATGAAAGGCACAATTTAGCATAGCAGTGCCTCATCAGACCCCTTTCCTATCCTGAGTGGTGTGAAACAGGGCTGTGCTCTCGCACCTACACTGTTTGGGATCTTCTCACTGCTGCTCTCACATGTGTTCAAGTCTTCAGAAGAAGGAATTTTCCTCCACAAAGGTCAGGTGGGAGGTTGTTCAACCTTGCCCCTCTTAGAGCGAAGACCAAAGTATGGAAGGTCCTCTTCAGGGAACTCCTCTTTGCTGACGATGCTGCAGTAACATCCCACACAGAAGAGTGTCTGCAGAGTCTCATCGACAGGATTACGGCTGCCTGCAATGAATTTAGCCTAACCATCAGCCTCATAAAACAAACATCATGGGACAGGACGTCAGAAATGCTCCATCCATCAATATCGGCGACCACGCTCTGGAAGTGGTTCAACAGCTCCCCTACCCAGCCTCAACTATCACCAGTAACCTGTCTCTCGATGCAGAAATCAACAAGCGCATGGGAAAGGCATCTGCTGCTATGTCCAGACTGGCCAAGAGGGTGTGGGAAAATGGCGCACTGACACGGAACACATAAGTCCAAGTGTTTCAAGCCTGTGTCCTCAGTACCTTGCTCTACGGCAGCGAGGCCTGGACAATGTATGTCAGCCAAGAGTGACGTCTCAACTGATTCCATCTTTGCTGCCTCTGGAGAATCCTTGGCATCAGGTGGCAGGACCATATCTCCAATGCAGAAGTCCTCGAGACGGCCAACACCCCCAGCATATACACCCTACTGAGCCAGTGGCGCTTGAAATGGCTTGGCCATGTGAGCCGCATGGAAGATGGCAGGATCCCCAAAGACACATTGTACAGCGAGCTTGTCACTGGTATCAGACCTACTGGCCGTCCATGTCTCCGCTTTAAAGACGTCTGCAAATGCGACATGAAGTCCTGTGACATTGACCACAAGTCGTGGGAGTCAGTTGCCAATGATCGCCAGAGCTGGCTGACAGCCATAAAGGTGGGGCTGAAGTGTGGCGAGTCAAAGAGACTTAGCAGCTGGCAGGAAAAAGGACAGAAGCGCAAGGGGAGAGCCAACTGTGTAACAGCCCCGACAACCAATTTTATCTGCAGCGCCTCTGGAAGAGTCTGTCACTCTAGAATTGGCCTTTATAGCCAATCCAGGCGCTGCTCCACAAACCACTGACCACCTCTAGGCGCTTACCCATTGTCTCTCGAGGCAAGGAGGCCAAAGAAGAAGAAGAGTCCCATTAGAATTCTGCCCTTTAATTTATACTGCCTCTCCACGTTCTTCCTATCAAAATGTATCACTTCACACTTCGCTGCATTAAATTTCATCTGTCACATGTCCACCCATTCCCAGGGATGGGCACTTACATGTTGCACCACTGACATTTGACAAAACTATTAACTTAGCCATGGACATGAGGGTGATTAATCTGTATATAAAGTATATATCCAATCTAATGCCATCAAAACACAATCCAATTTAAAACACATTTCTCCCTCTCAATAAAGTAGCTAAGCATACAAATATCAATGGAAAGCAGAACAACTGTATTAGCTAACTAGCAAGCAAAATAGTATGCAATGCCAATGTGAATTACTTTTGCATTAGCTTTTGCTGCTAGGTTACTTTAAAACACAAGGTTAAAGGCTTGAAGCAGGGGTGCCCAACATTTTTATGTTGGGTCCACATCACAATTTTTGTCTTACGTAGGGGTCAATGAGACAATTTCAAAAAGATAAAGGCATTAAAAATTTATCTTACTATTAATCAAAACAACAACAAAGGTGCAGTTTTGTGAGGAAGCTTTAAATGAGAAGAGTAATTTATTGACTTACTTTCTGGTCCCTATGTTTAACACTGATTTAGTGAGACACCTGGCATTTTTTGGTTTGTACAAGCAGTCAATGTTTGCCTGCACATTGTTATAGCAATGCGGAGTATTCCGGATAGATGTCCATTGTCTGGAGTGGTCTTGTTGCTGTCTCTCCCATTTCTTTCTCTCTGTGTCTGTCCCTCTCTCTCTTTCTGTCACTCTCTCCTCCTCCCTCTCTGTGTCCCCCTATCTGTATTGTCCCCCCTCTTTGTGTTGTCCCCCTTTCGCTCTCTTCCCCTTTTCTCTCTCTCGCCCCTTTCTCTCTCTCTGCCCCTTCTCTCTCTCTCGCTCTGCCCCACTCTCTCTCTGCCCCTTCTCTCTCTCTCTCTTTATGCCCCTTGCCTCCCTGTGTAAATTCCCTTTTAGGTCCCTAATTGGCCCCACTCCTCCTTTTACCACCTTTTTACTATGTATATGCCTTTGGAAGGCTTTTATGTTAGCTGCCAGTATCTTTTCATATTCTCTCTTTGCTTCTTGTATTTTTTCACTCCCCCCACCCCCCCAAACCTTCTATAATCAGCCTGCTTCTCAATCGTATTACTAACCTGATACCTGTCAGTCATATGCATCCTCTTTTCAGCTTCATCTTATTCTTTATCTCTTCCGTCATTCAGGGAGCTCGGCATTTATTTTCCCTACCTTTCCTTCTTGTGGGAATGTACCCTGACTACCTGAGTTATTTCCTCTTTAAAGGCAACCCATTGTTCCATTGCAGTTTTGCCTGCCAATTTTTGCTTCCAATTTACTTGGGTCAGATCTGTTTTCACCCCATTGAAGTTAGCCCTCCTCCATTTAATTATTTTTATTCTGGATTGCTCCTTGTTTTTTTCCATAGCCAAACTAAACCTTATGATACTATGATCACTGTCCCCTAAATGTTCCCCTACTGTCACTCAATCTGCTTGTCCCATCTCATTCCCCAGAACTAGATCCTGCAATGCTTCCTTCCTCATTGGACTGGAAACGTACTGATATAGACAATTCTCCTAAAAACACTCGAGAAACTTTTGTCCATCTCTGCCTTTTACACTATTACTATCCCAGTCTATATTAGGATAATTAAAGTCCCCCATTACAGCTACTCTGGAATTCTTACACCTCTTTGTAATTTCCTTATAAATTTGTTCCTCTATATTTTTCCCACTAGTTGGCCTATAGAATGTAATGGTATCTCTGTTGTTTCTCATTTTAATTCTCCACCCCAGTCCCACTCTGACATTATATAATAAATCAAAGCAAAATTCTACTGATGCTGGATATCTGAAATATAAACAGAAAGTGCAGGAAATACTCAGCAGGTCAGGCAGCATCTGTGGAGAGAGAAGCCGAGTTAACATTTCAGGTCTGTGACCTATCATCAGTATACGCTAACCTTTCCGCCCTCGGCCTCCTAAACTACTAAAATGAAGCTCAAAATAACCTCAAGGAACAGCACCTCATCTTTCGACTGGGCACTTTACAGCCTTTCGGACTGCACACTGAGTTCAACAATTTCAGATCAAAACTTCTGCCCCTTTTTTATTGGATGGCACCAGTTGGTAAGTCTGCTTACTCCATTTACACTTCCTCTAGACACATATTTTGTTTCCTTACTTGTCCCGTTGCTATCTCATTTTGCTTTGCACGATCATCCCTTTTGTAATTTAATCTCTCCTGCCTTCCAATCTAGCACAGACCTTGTGTTCTTTCATCCCGTCCCTGCCTTGCTTATAAACTGTTACATCTCAAAGTACTCCCAGTTCTGATGAAGAGCCATCGACCTGAGACATTAACTCTGTTTCTCTATGCACAGATGCTGCCAGACGTGCTGAATATTATCAGAATTTTCTGTTTTTATTTCAGATTTCTTGGCTTTCAAACTACTTTGCTCTTTTTTTAAAATTCATTCATGGGATGTGGGCATCACTGGCTAGGTCAGTATTTATTGCCCATCCCTAATTGCCCTTGAGAAGTTGGTGATGAGCTACCTTCTTGAACTGCTGCAGTCCATGTGAGATAGGTACACCCACAGTGCTGTTAGGAAGGGAGTTTCAGGATTTTGACCCAATGACAGTGAAGGAACAGCGATATAGTTCCAAGTCAGGATGGTGTGTGACTTGGAGGGGAACTTGCAGGTGGTGGTGTTCCCATGCATTTGCTGCCCTTGTCCTTCTAGGTGGTAGAGATCGCAGGTTTGGAAGGTGCTGTCTAAGGAGACTTCGTGCGTGGCTGCAGTGCATCTTGTAGATGGTACACACTGCTGCCACTGTGCATCTGCGGTGGAGGCTTCTTGAGTGTTGTTGGAGTTGCACCCATCCCAGTCAAGTGGAGAGTATTCCATCACACTCCTGACATGTGCCTTGTAGATGGTTGACAGACTTTGGGGAGTCAGGAGGTGAGTTACTCACCGCAGGATTCCTAGCCTCTGACCTGCTCTTGTAGCCAAGGTATTTATATGGCAACTCCAGTTCAGTTTCTGGTTAATGGTAGCCCCGAGGATGTTGATAGTGGGGGATTCAGTGATGGTAATGCCATTGAATGTCAAGGGGAGATGGTTAGATTCTCTCTTGTTGGAGATGCTGTATTTCTACAAGGTCTCCTTCACTATCTGAGGAGTCACGAATGGTGCTGAACATTGTGCAATCATCAGCGAACATCCCCACTTCTGACATTATGATTGAAGGAAGGTCATTGATGAAGCAGCTGAAGATGGTTGGGCCTAGGACACTACCCTGAGGAACTCCTGCAGTGAAGCTGAGATAATTGACCTCCAACAACCACAACCATCTTCCTTTGTGCTAGGTATGACTCCAACCAGTGGAGAGTTTTTCCCCTGATTCCCATTGACTTCAGTTTTGCTAGGGCTCCTTGATGCCCTACTCGGTCAAATGCTGCCTTGATGTCAAGGGCAGTCACTCTCACCTCACCTCTTGCATTCAGCACTTTTGTCCATGTTTGAACCAAAGTTGTAATGAGGTCAGGAGATGAGTAGCCCTGGCGGAAACCAAACTGAGCGTCACTGAGCGGGTTATTATTTTTTTTATTCTTTCATGGGATGTGGGCGTCGCAGGCCAGGCCAGCATTTATTGCCCATCCCTAATTGTCCTTGAACTGAGTGGCTTGCTAGGCCATTTCAAGGGCATGTAAGAGTCAACCACATTGCTGTGGATCTGGAGTCACATGTAGGCCAGACCAGGTAAGGACAGCAGATTTCCTTCCCTAAAGGACATTAGTGAACCAGATGGGTTTTTACAACAATCGACAATGGTTCCATGGCCATCATTAGACTAGCTTTAAATTCCAGATTTATTAATTGAATTCAAATTCCACCTTCTGCTGTGGTGGGATTCGAACCCATGTCCCCAGAGAAATACCTTGGGTCTCTGGGTTACTAGTCCAGTGATAATACCACTAGGCCGCTTGATGGCGCTGTTGATAATACCTTCCATCACTTTACTGATGATTGAGAGTAGACTGATGGGGCGGTAATTGGCCAGGTTGGACTTGTCCTGTTTTTTGTGTACAGGACATACCTGGGCAATTTTCCACATTGCCAGTGCTGTAGCTGTACTGGTACAGCTTGGCTAGGGGCATGGCAAGTTCTGGAGCACAGGTCCTCATACTATTGCCAGAATATTGTCAGGGCCCATAGCCTTTGCAGTATCCAGTGCCTTCAGTCGTTTCTTGATATCACGCGGAGTGAATCGAATTGGCTGAAGTCTGGCATCTGTGATGCTGGGGACTTCAGGAGGAGGCCAAGATGGATCATCAACTCGGCACTTCTGGCTGAAGAGTGTTGCAAATGCTTCAGCCTTATCTTTTGCACTGATGTGCTGGGCTCCCCCATCATTAAGGTTTGGAATATTTGTGGAGCCACCTTCTCCAGTTAGTTGTTTAATTGTCCACCACCATTCACGGCTGGATGTGGCAGGACTGCAGAGCTTAGATCCAAGTCAATGAAGGCCAACATACCATTTGCCTACCTAACTGCTTGCTGCACCTGAACGCTTGCTTTCAGCGACTGGTGTACAAGGACACCCAGGTCTCGTTGCACCTCCCCCTGTCCCAATCTATCACCATTCAGATAATATTCTGCCTTTCTGTTTTTACAACCAAAGTGGATAAACCTCACATTTATCCACGTTATACTGCATCTGCCATGCATTTACCCAACTTGTCCAAATCACATTGGAGCCTCTTTGCATCCTCCTCATAGCTCACATTCACCCCCCCCCTCCCCCCCCCCCCCTCCCAGCTCTGTGTCATCTGCAAACTTGGAAATGTTACATTTAGTTCCCTCACCCAAGTCATTAAAATATATTGTGAATAGCTGGGGCCCAAGCACTGATTCTTGCGGTACCCCACTAGTCACTGCCTGCCACCCTGAAAAAGACCTGTTTATTCCTACTCTCTGTTTCCTGTCTGTCAACCAATTCTCAATCCAGTGTACTACCCTAGTATATTACCCCCAATCTCAAGTGCTTTAATTTTGCACACTAACCTCTTATGTGGGACCTTATCAAAAGCCTTCTGAAAATCCAAATACACAACATCCACTGGTTCTCCCTCATCTATTCTACTTGTTACATCCTCAAAAAACTCCAATAGATTTGGTGAGAATGATTTCCCTTTCATAAAACCATGCTGACTTTGCCCAATCCCGTTTATGCTTTCTAGATGTTCTGCTATCACATTCTTTATAATAGACTCTCACATTTTCCCCACTAAGGCTAACTGGTCTGTAGTTCCCTGTTTTTTCTCTCCCTATTTTTTTTAAATAGATGGGTTACATTTGCCACCCTCCAATCTGTAGGAACTGCTCCAAAGTCTATAGAATTTTGGAAGATGACCACCAATGCATCTACTATTTTCAGGGCCACTTCCTTTAGTACTCTGGGATGCAGATTATCAGGCCCTGGGGATTTGTCAGCCTTTAACCCCATTAATTTCCCTAGCACTATTTTTTTTTACTAATCCTTTACTAATCCTTCAGTTCCTCCCTCTCACGAGACCTTTGGTTCCCTTACATTTCTGGGAGGTTATTTGTGTCCTTCTTTGTGAAGGCAGAACCAAAGTATGTGTTTAATTGTTCTGCCATTTCTTTGTTTCCCATTATAATTTCCCCATTTCTCACTGTAAGGGACATACATTTGTCTTCACTAATCTTTATCTCTTAACATATTTATAGAAGCTTTTACAGTCAGTTTTTATGTTCCCCACAAGTTTACTCTGATACTCTATTTTCCCCCACTTAATCAACCTCTTTGTCCTCCTTTGCTGAAATCTAAACTGCTCCCAATCCTCAGGCTTGCTGCTTTTTCTGGCAATTTTATATGCCTTCTCTTTGGATCTAATCCCTAATTTCTTTTGTAAGCCATGGTTGAGCCACCTTTCCAGTTTTATTTTTGCGCCAGACAGGAATGAATAATTGTTGTAATTCATGCACACGTTCTTTAAATATTATCCATTGCCAATCCACCGTCAACCCTTTTAGTAAAGTTCCCCAACCTACCATAGCCAACTCGCGCCTCATACCTTTGTAGCTTCCTTTATTTAGATTCAGGACCCTAGTTTCAGATTCAACTACTTTGCTCTCTATCTTAATGAAGAATTCTATCATGTTATGGTTGCTCCTCCCCAAGGGACCCTGCACAACAAGATTGTTAATTAATGCTTTCTCATTGCACATTGCAGTCTGATAGCCTGTTCTCTAGTTCTGAAAAAGGGTCACTGACCTGAAATGTTAACTCTGCTTCTCTCTCCACAGATATTGCCAGACCTCCTGAGTATTTCCAGCATTTCTTGTTTTTATTATAGCCTGTTCTCTAGTTAGTTCCTCAACGTATTGGTCTATAAAAACGTCACGTACACACTCCAGGAAATCCTCCTCCACGGTATTATTGTTAATTTGGTTTGACCAATCTATATATAGATTAATGTCACCCATGATTACAGTTGTACCTTATTGCATGCGTCTCTAATTTCCTGTTTAATGCCATCCCTTACATCTCCAATACTGTTTGGGGGCCTATAGACAACCCCCATCAATGTTTTCTGCCCCTTAGTGTTTCTTAGCTTCACCCATACAGATTCCACATCTTGATTTTCCAGAACTTCATTTCCCAAGGGGGGGGGCAGTGTTTCTGGAATAAAAACAAGAAATGCTGGAAATACTCAGCAGGTCTGGCAGCATCTGTGGAAAGAGAAGCAGAGTTAACGTTTCGGGTCAGTGACCCTTCTTCCAGTGTTTCTGGAGGTTCCCGAGGGGGGGGGCAGTGTTTCTGGAGGTTGTGGGGGGGGTGGTGTTTTTGGAAGTTCCCGAGGGGGGCGGTGTTTCTGGAGGTTGTCAAGGGGGGCGGTGTTTCTGGAGGTTGTCAAGGGGGGCGGTGTTTCTGGAGGTTGCCGCCTGTAAAGCGGCTCTCGCGCGGTGTTTGAATGCCGCGGCTGCGCCGAGAGACAGTTGAAGAGAGTGGAAGCGGATGAGGGGCTGGAGGGACGCCCGGACTAGCACATTTACCTGTGAGTACCTGGCGCCAGGGGGATAATGACACAAATAAGAATCTAATGTGGGAGAAATTCAAACAGATGAATTAGTCGGTCAAGCATGTGAAGATGACGGCAAGTTGTTGAAATGCCGGCATGGAAGGACTGGCAGCGGCCAGGTTTCTGACTGAAAGTTTTCTCACCGCCCCAGTGCAAGGCTTGTATCTCACTGGGTGCGTCCCTCAGTTAGAAGTTGCGTGATCTACCTACCGATTCTCCTACCAGCTGAGTGTCTTCCCCCAATATCGGTGTAACCACTGCCAAAATGGTGATGAAGTCAAATTGCTTTGAGAGACTCTTCGGGCGATAGATCTTAATGCATTTATTGGACATTCCTGTGCATATTTACCGAGTTAGGGCATCTGCTGCAATAGCAGCATGTTCCTCCAACACGATTCAAGCACAAACACCTTGCACTTTTCCCATTTGAGTGCAGCAACTGAAACAGCTTGTCCAACATAAAGAAAAACAGAAAATGCTGACAATACTCAGCAGGTCTGGCAGCATCTGTGGAGAGAGGAACAGTTAACGTTGCAGGTCGATGACATTTTGTTCAAATTGACCATAGGTCATTTCCTTGAAAGGTTAACCGTTTCTCTCTCCACAGATGTTGCTTGTGCTGCTTAGTATTTTCAGCATTTTTGTTTCTTTATTTCAGATTTCCAGCATCTGCAGTAACACCATCGTCTAGGGCTCCAAACAGTCCTGGGCGAGACAGTGATTTGTTTGTACTTCTACCAACTCAGTATACTGTAATTGTTGCTCACAATGTGGTTTCTTCTCTATCGGGAAGACCAAATATAGATTCAGTGTTTGCTTTGTTCAGTGCCATTCTCTGTTCGTGTGACCTGCACTGCTGTGTTGCATTGCACTTCAATTTTTCACCCCACTCCCACTCTGACTTCTCTGTCTTTGCCCTTCAACACTGTTCGAGGGAAGCTCAATGTAAGGTTGAGGAACAGTATCTTATCTGTCTACAAGGCACTTGCTTGACAGCAGTCTTTATTATTGATTTAACTTCAGGCCGAACCATAGCTCTGCTTCGTTCTCTTGACAGTGGATGCTGATGAAGTAGGATGAGTGTAGTGCTCTCATGGATGGTGGAGGAAGCAGAATGGCCTAGTGCTGACTTGCCTTTTTTTTCCACCAGACTCCTGGGCCACTGGAGACTTTGCCAGGTTTTCGTGCAGCTTCTGTCCAACTTGGCTACCTCTTCAACTATTCACATTAGCTGGGTGTCATATGTCTTTTATCCTTTGCGATTATGGAAACCGGAGTAGGCCATTCAGCCGCCCCTTGAGTCTGTTCTACCATTCAGTGAGATCATGGCTGATCTGTAGCCTAACTCCATCCACTTGCTTTGGCTCCATATCTCTTGATACCTTCAGCTAACAAAGATCTTTCAATCTCAGTCTTGACCATTTCAATTAATGCAATATTCACGGCCTTTTGATGAAAGTTCCAGATTTTCACTACCCCTTGTGTGGAAAAAGTATTTTCTGATTTCACTTCAATATAACCTTGCCCTAATTTAAAAATTATTCCCGTTTGTTCTCATTGAGTCATAATGGCGAAGAAGGAGGCTTTCGGCTCATTGAGTCCATGCTGGCTCTCTGTAGAGCAATTCAATCAATCCCATGCCCCCGTTCTATCCCCAAAGCCATGCGGTTTATTTCTCTCAAGTGCCAATAAAATTTATTTTTGAAATCATTCATTGTTACTGCTTCCGTCATCCTCATGGGCAGCAAGTTCCAGGTCATTGCCATTCATTGCATAAAAAAGGTTCTTCCTCACATCCACCCTGCATCTCTTGCCTAAAACCTTAAATCTGTATCCACAGTCCTTGTACAATCAGCTAATGCGAATAGCTTTTGTCTATCTTATCGAAATCTCTCATCTTGTCCATCTCTATCAAATTTCCTCAATCTCCTGCTCTAGGGAGAACAACCCCAGCTTCTCCAGCCTAACCTTGTAACTAAAATCTCTCATCCTGGAATCATTTTGGTAAATCTCCTCCACACCCTGTCAAGATACAGGAGAGGTACCAAAGGATTGGAGATTTGCAAACATTGTACCATTGTTTAAAAAGGGTGTGAGGGATAGGCCAGATAATTACAGGCTGGTCAGTCTGACCTTGGTGGTGGGTAAATTATTCGTTTCAATTCTGAGAGACAGGATAAAATGCCACTTTAGAAAGGCATGGATTAATCAGGGATAGTCAGCATGGATTTGTTAAGGGAAGGTCATGTCTTACTAACTTGATTGAATTTTTTCAGGGAGTAGCAAGGAGGATTGATGAGGTTAGTGCGAAGAAGGATGAGAGGTGACTTGATAGAGGGGTACAAGATGATAGGCATAGATAGAGTGGATAGTCAGACTTTTTCCCAGGGTGGAAAGGGCTTTCACCAGGGGGCATAATTTTAAGGTGATTGGAGGAAGGTTTCGGGGAGATGTCAGAGGTAGGTTCTTTACACAGAGAGTGGTGGGTGCATGGAATGCGCTGCCAGCGGTGGTAGTAGAAACAGATACATTAGGGGCATTTAAGCGACTCTTGGATAGGTACATGAATGATAGTAGAATGGAGGGTAGGTAGTTAGTTTGATCTTAGAGTAGGTTAAAGGTTCGGCACAACATCGTGGGCCGAAGGGCCTGTACTGTTCTATGTTCTATGTATATGGTTTACATGGATTTTAGTAAGGTATTTGACAAGGTCCCACATGGCAGACTGGTTAGTAAAATGAAAGCCCGTGGGATACAGGGGAAAGTGGCAAGTTGGATTCAAAATTGGTTCAGTGACAGGAAACAAAGAGTAGTGGTCGACAGATGGTTTTGCAAATGGAAAGTGGTTTCCAGTGGTATTCCACAGGGCTCAGTGTTGGATTCCTTGCTGTCTGTGGTATATATTAATGATTTGGACTTAAATATGGGAGGCATGATTGGAAAATTTACAGATGACACAAAAATTGGTTGTGTAATTAATAGTGAAGAGGATAGCTGCAGACTCTAGAATTATATCAATGGTTTGGTTGAGTGGGCAGGAAAGTGGCAAATGGAATTCAATCCGGAGAAGTGAGGTAATGCATTTGGGGGACGGTGGCAAACAAAGCATGGGAATACACAATAAAAGGGAGGATATTGAGAGGGGTAGAAGAAGTGAGAGACCTTGGAGTGCATGTCCACAGGTCCCTGAAGGTGGCAGGACAGGTAGATAGCGTGGTAAAGAAGGCATATGGAATGCTTTCCTTTTTTGGCCGAGGTATAGAAGGCAAAAGTAGGGATGTAATGCTGGAACTGTATGAAACGCTGGTTAGGCCACAGCTGGAGTATTGCGTACAGTTCTGGTCACCACATTACAGGAGAGAGTACAGAGGAGATTTACAAGAATGTTACCAGGGCTTGAAAGTTGCAGCTATGAGGAATGATTGGATCGGCTAGGGTTGTTTTCCTTAGAGCAGAGGAGGCTGAGGGGTGACTTAATTGAGGTGTACAAAATTATGAGGGGCCTAGATAGAGTAGATAGGAAGGACTTGTTTCCCCTAGCAGAGAGGTCAGTTACCTGGGAGCACAGATTTAAGGTGATTAGTAGAAGGATTAGAGAGGACATGAGGAAAAACTTTTTCACTCAGAGACTGGTTGGTATCTGGAATTCACTGCTAGGAATGGTGGTGGAGGCAGATACCCACAATTCTTTTAAAAGTTACCTGAACATGCACCTGAAGTGCTGTAACCTGCAAGGCTATGGACCAGATGCTGGAAGGTGGGATTAGATTGGGCGGCTAGTTTTTTCAGCCACGCAGACACGATGGGCTGAATGGCCTCCTTCTGTGCCATAACTTTTCTATGACTCTAACCAGAGCTTTATAAAGATTCGGCAAAACCTCCTTGCTTTTGTACTCAATACCTCTATTTATGATGCCCGAGATCCCATCTGATTTTCTAACTACTCTCTCAATACGTCCTGCCACCTTCAAAGATCTATGCACATGAACCCCAGGTCCCTCTGTCTCTGCACGCTATTTAGAACTGTGCCATGAAGGATATATTGCCTCTCCATATATATCCCTTCTGCCTAAATACATCACCTCATACTTTTCAGTATTAAATTCCATCTGCACTTGTCTGCCCCTTCTACTAGCCTATCTCTGTCCTGTTGCAGTCGATTGGTATCACCTTCACTGTTTGCCACAACTCCAGGTTTGCTTTTGTTGACAAATTTTGAAATTTTACTCTGTATTTCAATGTCCAAGTCATTTAAAAATGTCAAAAGAGCAGTGGTCCTCGCACTAACCTTGGGGAACACCACTGTCTACCATCCTTTGGTCTGAAAAGCAATCATTTACGACAACTCGCTGTTTTCTGTCCTTAAGCCAATTTTTTATCCAAGCAGACACTGACATTCCTATTCAATGAGTCTCAGCTTCGTTAACCAGCCTTTTATTTGGTACTTTGTCAAATGCTTTCTTAAAATCCATATAGACAACATCTATTGCATTCCTTTCATCAGAAAATTCAATTAGATTAGCTAAACTTTATCTGCCTTTTACAAATCCATGCAGGCTCTTCCTAATTAATCCAACTTTCCTGCACCTTAGGACTGAAATGAATTATTTCCCTATGATATAGAAAAATTAGGTTGAAATAATGTCATTTATAAAAGAAAAAATGCTTATGGTAATTGTGTGACAGTTCTCTGCTGTGTTAATGTATACTTTAATTGGGTTGACACCCATATTTAAGTTGAAGACACAGGAATGTCAAATGAATGCATTAGTCATAGTCATTTGTGGCACAAAAGGAGGCCATTCGGCCCATCGAGTCCATGCCAGCTCTCCACAGGAGCTATTCAGTCAGTTCTACTCCCCCGCTTGATCCCCGTTGCCTTGCCAGTCTATTTCCTTCAAGTAACCATCCAATTAAGCATTCATTACAGCTATTTCCAATACACACCAACTCTAATTTATAAGATTTTGTTCCAGCAGAACAGCTCCCTGTTACGACCAGGTGAGAAAGAGGTCTAGGGTTCCCTCTCAGCCTTCACTTGGTCTTACCGTAACAGGGTTTAATTTTAAATACACCGTGTTTTTAGCTCCCCCTTGGTGAATCCTTGTTCACCACTTTCAATTATAACGCAAAGAAACCAACCCAAAACAGGTTTTCTTGGGTTTAACGAAGAAAGGTTGAAATTTATTAAACTTAAACTCTAATTCGGTTAACGCCTATGGATACATGACGCGCTCATGCTAGCATGCATACATGATACACACATATGCAGATAGAGGCAGAACAGAGCAGAAAAACTAAATTGGAAAAGTTTGAGGCAATCTCTGAAGAGGGTTTTTGTTATGGATCTTCGAGCTCACTGTAGAGTCCTTGATTGTAGGTAAATCTTGCTTTTTGTTGGGACCCAGTATTCTTCTTAAACCTTGTTCACTGTTGGAGACTTTTCTCTCTTGGGGTTCATGTGTCTTCAGTGGGTTTGGAGTTCTGTGAGAAAGAGAGGGAGAGCCTGCCAGGAGAGGTCTTTTCAGTCTAGGATCAAACCGACACACTCAGTCCAAACTGTTTGTATAATTCAGAAAAACCCAGGTTGCCAAACAGGTTAGTCTTGTGACTAGCTCGTCTGACCACGTCTGTTTGTGGATTCTCTGGTCTTAGCTGACCCTGGAATGTCTCTTCTTACACAATACCTGGTGCTCAAAGTCCATTGTGCATTAAATTGGAGCAGGGAATAGCCTCTTTGTCCTTCCAAGCACTGGCTGTTGGGATGCAAAAAATGTTTTTCCAGCCAAGGGCCTGGTTTTTTAACAAGTCCTTTCTTCACTTCAGCAACAGTTTGAAATTTAATGTCCATATGGTGAAATTAATATGCCTCACTCTTGGCAGGTGGGGGTCTAGCATGACATCCCATTGACATTAGTTAAGCTTGGTATAGTTGCTGCAACAGTTTCCCATCCTTCTATTTACTGCAAGATTGGAGCTGCCACATAGACTACAGAGAGCAGCATGGGGAAGATGTGGGAATTTGACAGGTCACTTACTCAGTGTGCAGGCCTTGAAAGAGGGCTTAAAGGTTGTTCATGAGTGGGTTGCTGAAATAAAAGTTGACAAGTCAGCACATGCTAAATATTAGTTGAAACTTTCTCAACTGTTCTTGGTGGTGGCTGTGCAAGTGTACCTCAGATAGTTGATCGCAGGAGAGATTTGTATGACAGCAACATGCTGTTTCAGCAAATATTAAAATTCAAGATAACATGTAAGAAAATGAGCCAAAACAAAGATGTTCATTTATGGACTTCTCATCGAGATTTTTTTTATTGAGAAAACAAGATAGAATTTAGGTCTATATAGCAGGCCAGCATTGACAACAGCAACTTGTATTTATACAGTGCCTTTTAATGTAGTAAAATGTCACAAGGGTCTTCACAGGAGTGTATCAAATAAAATTTGACACCAAACCTCATAAGACGATATTAGGGCAGAAGAGAGAGGTTTTAAGGAGTGTCTTAAAGGAGGAAAGAGAGGTGGGGAGGTTGAGAGGGAATTCCAGAGCGGTAGGGCCTTGGCAGCTGAAGGCACAGCTGACAATGGTGGAACAATTAAATTCAGGGATGACCAAGAGTCCAGAATTAGAGGAGTGCACTTATCTCGGAGGGTGGTAGGGCTGGAGGAGATTGCAGAGATAGGGAGGGGTGAGGCCATGAAGGGATTTGAAAACAAGGCTGAAAATTTTAACTGGGAGCCAATGTTGATCAACGGGCACAGGGGTGATATGTGAACGGACTTGGTGCGGGTTAGGACACGGGCAGCAGAGTTTGGACGATCTCAAGTTTACAAAGGTGGGAGGCTGGCCAGGAATGCATTAAAATAGTCAAGACTAGAGATAACAAAGGTATGGATGTGGGTTTCAGCAGTGGATCAGCTGAGACAAGAGGGCAGAGAAGGGCAACATTACTGAGGTGGAAATCAGCGGTCTTAATAATGGCATAGTTATGTGGTCGGCATCTCATTTTGGGGTCAGATATGATGCCAAGGCTGTGAACAGTCTGGTTCAGCGTTGTGGTTGCAAAGGAGAGTGGTGGAGTTGGTGGCTGAATGGAGTTCGTGGCAGGAACTATAGAGAATGACTTTGGTTTTCCCAATATTTAGTTCTAGGAAATTTCTACTCATCTAGGACTGGAGGCAGTCAGACAATTTAGAGAACAGTAAAAGTGAAGATAAAGTAATAATGATTTAGTGTCACCAAGCATTTGTTTTAAAAGCCTGTATATTGCATGAGGAAAAGAGGGCTTGGGAAGATGAGGAGTTAGAGCCGGAAACTGTTTGGATCTTGATTTCAACAGTGCATGAGCAAAGAGGCAAAACAAATGCTGATAATGGTACAGCTCAGGTAAAACAGACTGGGAGGGTAAAAAGCATCCAAACTGATAGTTAATGGGTAATTTGTGTAGTGTTTGATCGATTGGGTTTGATTGTGTCTGTCTGTCCATTATCTGTGTTCGCTGTGTTTGATTGCTTAAGCCTCTGGCTGCTGTCAAGACGTGCTGAAATCTGTAAGACCTTTATAGTTAAATGTTTTTGTAAATAAACCAGTTGGTTATTTAACACAGTGTGATATCTGCATTGCTCAGAGTTAAATCAGATATCGAATTAAACCCAGTAACCCAGCGAAAGCATAACAAAAACATGGCAACAAAGATGATTGAACAAAATCTAATGTTACCAGTTCCAGAACCTTTCCTTCTGATGCCAGGAAATCCTCCTTTGAATTGGGAGCAATGAATTTCGGGGTTCAGACCTACTTGCTCGCTAAGGGGATGGACAGCCCAGTTATAGCAGCAAACTGTAAGAAAGCAATACTCGTACATTGTTTAGGAGTAGAAGGACAGTGAGTCTTCGAGCAGCTCTCCGAAGCTCTCCTAAGTTTGATAAGGCAGTGAGTGCTCTCGAAAAATACTTCGGGCCAAAGAAAAGCGTGATGATAGAGTGAAATGCATTCCGCCAGAGATCGCAGGGACATGGTGAGTCCATTGAACAATACGTGAAGCAATTGGCATCTACATGTAAATTTGGCACACTAACCAACAAACTGATTCGTGACCAATTAATTGAAAAGACTTCAATTCCACGAATTAGGGAACGTCTTCTCATGGAGGATGATGATTTTACCTTGGAAAAAGCCATAACCTTAGCACTCCAGATCGAATCTGCCATGTTAGATTCAAAGAGGTAACACTCACATGTACCCTTAGACTTGGGGATGCAGATGCAGCTTGCCCAGCCAGCTTCGGTGCAAGGGTTAAGGCCAAGAAGACCTCATCAAACTATGCCCCATCATGGTCAGTTACCTTCAAAACTGTGCTCAAATGGTGGAAATCCTCATCGTCACGATGCCATGTCTAGCTCGAGGGACAAAGTGTAACTCATGTTCAAAATGAAACCATTTTGCGAAGATGTGCAGGTCATCAAAGGAAAAGACTTCATCGGTTCGACACGTAGAGGAGTCTGTTCCTGAGAGTAAGGTACAACATATATATTCCATCGCAAAAAGTAAAGCACCAGGTCATTTTAAGGAATGCTCAGTGGAGAGTGCAGGCTCTCAGTGTCACTTCTTATCGATGTTGGAGCAAAAGTATCTATTTTGAGTGACAAACTCGACCATCACTATTTTTCACAATTCTCTCTCACTCCTGTGATGGACATTCTTCAAGCTTATGACGACACTATCATTCCAGTTTCGAGGATCATCACAGTTCCAGTATGCTACAAAAACGTCACCCTAGACAGCTTCACTATCTATGTAGCTAAAGGCCGAAGCCTTATGGAGGTAAATCTTTTCGATAGGCTTGGATTCAAACTTGGTGACCCCCCAGCGGAGTACACATTAATGTGATTGATGAAGCAGACATGTAAGAAAATGAGCATCAGGAGCTAGAACCTGAACAGAATGGTTCAGATTCCATTTCCGAAAGTGAAAGCACCGAGACCAGCACCAAAGAAAGCCCTGATGACAGCCTGGTGTCCGGCTTCAAAGAAGAGCAGTGGAACTTGCTAAATCCAGAGGGCAAGAAGCGATATGACCAGGAATTTCTGCTAGGGTTCCAGTTCGTAGCAGCTAGTACCCAGAAGCTAGGTGGATTGCCAGCAATCAGCGATGTTGTTCTTGACTAGATTAACCAGACCACATCAATTGCAAGACCTTTAGACCTCTAACGAATCCTATCCCAAGGCCCAGACCTCATGCCATCCTATGCAGATTTCGGAAGGCAGCCACCACGTAGGTGAGCAGGAGCAGTGCTAAATGTTTGATCAAGGAGGTCACAGCACAGGCAAAGGAGAGAACCAAGGAAGTCACATCCTGCAGGGTCACATGAGTCGTCAAGTTCTTAACAAGGCAGTGGCACACAGCCTTCGGTCTGAAGTGGGAGCTAAAAACAAAAAGTGCTGGAGTTCAGTTTTTGAAGTCATAAGTAGTCTGAAAGAAGGGTGACACTAAAAACAATTAAGTGAACCCACAGCCAAGAGCCCTATTGTTACATATGTCATGGACTAGTAACCCAGAGACTGGTTCACATCCCACCATGGTCGCTGGTGGAGTCTAAATTCAATTAATAACAGATTAATTAATAAAAATCAGGAATTGAAAGCTAGTCTCAGTAATTGTGTCATGAAACTATCATTGATTGTTGTAAAAACCAATCTGGTTCACTACTGTGCTTTAGGGAAGGAAATCTGCCGTCCTTACCTTGTCTGGCCTATATGTGATTCCAGACCCACAGCAATGTGGTTGACTCTTAACTGCCCTTTGAAATGGTTTTGGAAGCCACTCAGTTGTATCAAACCGCAACAGAAAAGTCAAAAAGGAATAAAACCGGTAGGACAACTTGGCATCGACTTAGGCACTGGAAATATCAACGGCAGACCCAACACTACAAAATCCTCCTAAGGCCCTGAAAAGTGCCCAGTCTCGCTCAAATTACCCTGGAAGGGGAATATATCCCAAAAGTTCGAACAGGTAAAGCCAGCTGTTCCACGCTGCTACTATGCAGTAGCAACACGTGTAGTGTTTGCCATTAACAGGATGCTGCCGTCAAGCCAAAAAGATGTCCTGCCTGTCACACAAATGAGTATTGATATATGAATTTCAATGCCAGTGTGATGCTAGGTACATAGGTTGTACGTCCCAAACACTGGCGGATTGTATCAAACAACATGTCCCTTCTGCTGTTCACAATGGGCAAGGTACAGGCTGTACCCAACCAGCTCGTGCTTGCAAAACTCAAAACACAGTGTTCAACATTAGATGCGATTCCGCAATTGGACAACATTTGCTAAGAATTATACTGACAACCAATTTAAGATTGTCAGTAGGGCTCGCAGTGTGGCACATTTGTGCGTATTAGAAGCTACATATATTAATTTAAAGGGCCCTGTTCTTTGCAGACAGAAGGAATATGTACACACATTGTGCCTTTTTCACTGAACAAAATAAGTGACAGCCATTTGCTGGTTCATTCCTCAGAGCAATGCCTTGACTAATCAGAGATTGTGTAAGAGTTGACAATTTATTTCAATTAAATAGCTTAGGTAGGGGGTCACAATTTTAAGTTGTATAAGGCCAGGTCTAGGTAATTTAGTGGATATCTGGAACAGGCTGCCACCTCGGGTGATGTATGCCAATACTGAGTTCCTTCAGGTGAGAGCTAGACTTATTTCTGGCTGGAAGGGAGATCACCTCTTACAAAAGATAGGTACTATGAAGAAATATCAGAGCCAGAACGATCTTGTCGACTAGTTTTGGCTGTGTGCTGTGGGTGGTTGGAGACGAATTACCCAGATTTTGTCTCCCACTTGGTTGGCTGGGTTTTTATCTGGCTTTTCGTCTATCTGAGGAGAGCAAAAGGATTCTGGGTGTTGTGAAGTTTATATATTGTGATTCGCAAGGTATGGGTGAATGGACGTAAAAGAGCTCTTGGCACTATTTCAGAAGGAACAAGGGAGTTCTGCCCGATATACTGACCAATGTTTATCCCTTAACTGACATCACTAAAGTAGATTGGTCATTTTCATGTTGCTGTTAATGGAAGCATTCCATGTTCAAAATTGGCTGCATTTTCTACATTGCAACAGTGATGACGTATAAATTACTTTCTTGTGACATCCTGAGGTCATGAAAGGCACTATAAAAAATAAAAGATTTTTGACTTGGATGGACCCCAGTCTTTTTCCATCTAACAGTTCTTATGTACTTTTTAACCAAAACATGCCACCTTGTATTTACTGACATAGAATTGCATTTGTCACATTTTTGCCCATTCCATCATCATATCAATATCCCCTTGTAGCTTCCTTTGGTCTGCCGAATTAATTGCTATACCTTATATCTTAGTATCACTTGGATATCCCTCCCTCCTGCACTATATCCAAATCATTAATCTACACAGTAAACTGAAGTGATCCAGAATAGACACTGCTACCCAATTATAAACACTTTTTGTGAAACTCTTAACTCCTACTCTTCTATTTTCTCTTCTAGCCAGTTTTTAATTCAGTTTGTTACACTCCTTCGTTTCATGTCTCGTAACCTGCTCGTGGTGTCCTGTGTGATGCCACGTGAAGGGCTATTGGGTTTGTCTTCAAAGTGAGAATGTTATGGTAAGGTAAACTTGAACTATGATCAATTTGTTGGACCTAATGCCCAATTTTATTTTGTCCCTACATTAATCTGGACTTTCTCTCAGATCACTGCCTCTGTTGCGGACTGTCCAACTCTAGCTGCAGTGATCATTCAATAGTATGAAGTACTCCCAATGGGGAGAGGCACTCTGAGCACATCTAAGGAATTCGGAAGTGTGCAACTTGTCATTTTCCAATTGCACTCACTGCAAGTGCCGGGTTATGGAATCACATTTTAAGTCTCATGCGAGGCACGGTCTGGCTCAAAACATCTTGAAGTGATGGTTAATGATTGCTCAGTATTTTGAATCTCAAGGTTGTATTGCAGCTTGCAAGTTGGTTGATTTCCAGCTGGTAGGTTGTGGTCTGCATTTTGGCTATGCATTCTACCAGCCTGATATATGTAGATATTGTCTATAATATAATGGATCACTTCATCACTTAGTCATGATGTTTGGGATAGTTTGTTGTTCTACCAGTCTCGCTTTGAAGACGTTAACCTGCTGATCTTAGAAATTAATGTGAGTGATGTTATCTCACAAATTGATGCATCTGTGATGTAGCATAATGTTTTCATTTGATTGAGCCTGGGTGTTTGATCAGGACCTCAAATTCAACATTCCTTTGTTGGTTTCCCCAGTTATGTGATTTGCATGCCACATGAAGGTTTACTTCTCTGTTTTCATTGCTGAATTTAAGTCATGTAAAAAATCAGATCACTCCTCCTGCTCAACCCGTTCCCTGGCACCATCTGCTTTTGCACTTGGCCATTGCTTTTTCCATTATATTTCTCTGAATTCATCTGTCGGTCCGGCCCTGTTTTTGGTTTAACCCAATGATTTGCATCTATTAGAATAATATGCAGTTTCTATCTGCACTTTTCTGATTGGTCAGAGGGTTGAATTGGTGGGTGGAGCCAGCACACAGCAGAACGTTCATCAGCCCCATTTTCCACTGCCAGGGAGGTGAGTTGTGCAAATGAAAACTTTTTTTAGATTTGCCTCTAAATGAGCGATCAGGTCTACAGTGGATGTGCTCAAGGTTTTCACACGTACAGTGAAAGGTTTGTTTATTAAGCACTCCGAGACTATAATATAAAATTGCGACAGACACGTAAAATTTCATCGATGTAATGTCAAATATAGAGATAGATTGAGGTAAAGTTTAATCAGTGTAATATAGGGATTGCCCATTTTTAAAAATAGGACAACTTCTGTTGGGTTTGTAAGTCTTGGTTTGTGAAGTGTTTTGTAAGGTCCAGTGTAGTTTTGCACCTGTGGGCTGACAGTTAGTTAATTAGATATTGTAACATTTTGTTGTAGCATTAAAGATGGCATGGGGGTTTCTGGGGATGACAGCATGGGAGGTGGGAGGGATGATGGCATGTGGGGGATGACTGTGTGGGGGGAGGGGGGTAACTGCCTGGGAGTGGGGATGAAGGCATGGGAGAAGGAGGGGACATGACGGCATGGGAGGGGGAGAGGGATGATGGCATGGGGGATGACTGCGTGGGGGGGATGGTGACAGCATGAGAGGGGAGGGTGGATGATGGCATGGAAGAGGGTGGGGGATGACTGCATTGGAGGTGGGGGGGAAGATGGTGGAAGGGAGGTGTATGGCATGGGAGGGAGGGGGGAAGGGGACTGGGTTGATGGGATCAAAAATGGAAAAACCTACTTGGCCTCATCCTCACCAGTCTACCTGTCGCAGATGCATCTGTCATGACATTATTGGTAGGAGCAACCACCGCAAAGTCCTTGTGGGAACAGTCACATATTCACATTGAGGACACCCTCCATTGTGTTGTGTGGCATTATCACCTAAATGGGATAGATTCAAATTCAGATCTAGCAGCTCAAACTGTGAATTCATGAGGTACTGTGGACCATCAGCAGCACCAGAATTGTAATCCGCACCAATCTGTAACCTCACGGACCGCATGTCCCTCATTCAACCATCACCATCAAGCCAAGTGACCAACTGTGGTTCAAATAAGGAGTGTAGAAGAGCATGTCACGGGCAGCACCAGGCATATCTGAAAATGAGATACCAACCTGCTGAAGCTGCATCACAGGATTACATATATGTTAGGCAGCAGAAGCAGCTTGCTATAGACCGGGTTAAGTGATGCCATAATCAACAGTTCAGATTAAAGCTCTATAATCCTGCCACATCCAGTTGAGTGAGGGTGGGCAATTAAACAACTAATAGGAGGAGAAGGCTCCATGAACATCCCCATCCTCAACGAGTGTCGCCCAGCACAAGTACAAAAGACAAGGCTGAAGTGTTCGCAGCTGCCTTCAGTCATAAATGCCAAGTAGATGATCCCTGTTGACCTCCTTCTGAGGTCGTCTTCACAGTCTTTAGCTACTTTGATTCACTCCGTATAGTTTCAAGAAATATCTGAATGACTGGATACATACAGCAAATGCTATGGACCCTGACAACATTCTGGCTGTAGTACTTATGAAGACCTGTGCTCCAGAACTAGCTACACCTCAAGGCAAGCTGTTCGAGTACAGTTACAACACTGGCATCTACCTAACGTGGAAAAATTCCGAAGTATGTCCAGTCCGCAATGGTTGGCATCCTTCCATCTACGAAAGGTGATGGAAACACAGCAAACAATCCATTTAGGTTGGGTGTCTTCTCTTGGTGCACCTTTTGATGGCTGTGAAGGCCAATCCTTGAGAGGCAGGTTCTGGCACAAGAGCTGCACGTGAAGCTGCCAAGTGACACTGAGTTGTTTTTGACGTTGGTGCCTGATGACAAGCTGTTGTAACAACTGGTCATCGTGGTCGTGCACACCAGTCCACAGGATGTGTCGCCATTTCCCTCTTTCACCAGTTAGTGACTCCGAAGTGCAATAATCGACATTTAGGGCCTTCAAGGATGCTTGCAAGCATGACATGAAATGGAGTTTTGAACGCCCCACTGGTCATCTGGCACTGGCTACCTCACCATACAGAAGGTTCCTGGGTATGCAACCATCTTCCATCCTGTGTCCAATCAAAGCTGCCTCTGTTTGATTAGTGCCAACACACTTAGGAGCTCTGCCTTTGAGAGGACTGCCACATTTGTGATTTTGTCCTGCCGGTAATGCGCCGCAGACAGCTAAGATGGAAATTATTGAGCTGCTTTTCCAGGTAGCTGTAAGTCACTCATGTTTCACAGCCATACAACAAGGTGCTGAGAGCACAGGCCTTATAAACCATCAGCTTGGTCCCAAGGGTCAGCTTGGTATTATTCCGTGCGCGTTTTGCAAGTCAGCCAAATGTGGTAGCTGGTTTCCCTATCTGTGTATTGAGCTCTGCGTCAAGGGGCATATTGTCTGTCACCGTGGACCCGAGGTAGCAAAATTTGTTAATCACTTTCAGTGGGGTGCTATTTAGTGTGATCAGGGGTGGCGATGCAACACCTTGTCCCATGACCACGGTTTTCTTGATGCTTATAGTCAAGAAGAGCAAGTTACAGCATGGGAGAGACAGTCCATGAATCTTTGTAGTTGGGTTCCTGCGTGAGCGACAGGCGCAGCTTCATCAGCGTAGACGAGTTCTATGATCAGGACGCGATGTGTTTTTGTCTTTGATTTCAGTCTTGATAGAGTGTAGAGCTTGCCATCTGACCTAGTGTGCAAGTAGACTCCTTCTATATCTGCAGGGAAGGCGAAGGTCAGGAGCATGGAGAAGAAAATGCCAAACAGAGTGGGGACTAGGACACAACCCTGTTTCACTTCAGTCTTCACTCCGAAACTGACACAAGTGGAACCATCAAACTGTACCGTGCAGTGCATGTTGTCGTGGAAGAAGACTGAGGAGCTTCGGTGGACAACCAGCTTTTTCCAAAAGAGCCCTGCTCTGCTGACGGTGTTGAATGTCTTAGTGAGATCTACAAAAGTAAGGTAACTCTGTTCCCTACACTTCTCTTGTAGCTAGCATATGGAGATGATCATATCCACAGTAGATCTGCCGGCACTGAAACCGCACTGTGCTTCCAGGTACGCTCAATCTGCAAGTAAATGGAGTCTTTTAAGTTTGACCCTAGCAAAGGCCTTCCCCGTAATGCTAAGGAATGAGATACCCCTATAGTTGTAGTCTCCTCTGTCTCTTTTGTTTTTGTATAGTGTGATGATTTTGACATCCTGCATCTCCTGTGGAACAGAGCCTACTTTCCAGCAGAGAAGAAGGTCATAAAGGTGTAGCAATAGAGGGGACTTTCCATGCTTGAGCAGTTTGGCTGGGATTCCGTCCTTGCCAGGTGCCCTCTGTTCACTAGGCGGTCTGTGGCTGCCTTGAGCTCCAGTGATGAGGGTTCTTCATCTAACTCATCCATGACAGGAAGTTGCGGGAGAGTGTCAAGCGCAGACTGGGAGGTGTCCGACTCACAGGAGTACAGCTCACTGTAGTGTACAGCCCTTCGTACATAGCTTGAAGAATTCCTTTGTCACGTGCAGTTGGATTTCTTGTCATAAGTTGATCCAGTGTTTGCACAGTATCTCCCTCTCCATTGCATGGCTGTCTTGGCTACTTTCAGGTCATGCAGTGCCTTAGCTGTTGGGTTTATGTTGTGCATATGTAGACTTTGTTTTTTGCATCAATGACAAATATCATCTCAGCTGAGTAAGTCTCAAACCAGCCCTTGTTATGGGTTCCACCTTTACCAAATGATGCTTCTGCTGCTTCATTGATGATTGAGCTTAGTGCCTTACAAACTTCATCAATGTTGGCATCGGTGCTTCCCGTTAAGGCTTTGGTGGGTAGCAAGCGTTCTAGCGACAGTGCAAAGTGCTGGTATTTGGCATCATTGCTTAGGCAAGGGATGTTGATGTGTGGCGGGCCATCGTGTTTGGAACTGTGGAATATTCGGGGGTGCACCTTCACTCTATTGCTAAGAGAGTGGCTGGTGTCGCAATCTGTGCTATGGTAGTTACGGGTATGAAGAACACTGGGCAGATCATGCCTCCTTGTGCTGACTGGTGCCAATGATGAGACCTTGGGTGACGCCATGATACCTTGTGGCGATGTCTGCCCTGGAAGAAGGTTTTGGTGATGCAGAGTTTATTCAGGGCACAAAGCTAATGATGGCGTTGTCCATTATTGTTGATCTTGCCCACCCTATGACGACTGAGGCACGTTGGCCATGAGTCACTGTCAGCCCAACATGTGTGTTGAAGTCACCCAAGTTGAATAACCTCTCACCATTTGGGATGTTCCTCAGTGTCACCTAGGGAGTCATAGAACAGGACAGATCCAATCCAGATCAGTCTACTCTTAATCCTCAGCAGAGTGATGGAAGGTGGCATCGACAGTGCTATCAAGCGGCGCTTGCTCACCAGTAACCTGCTTACTGATGCTCAGTTTGGGTTCTGCTAGGACCATTCTGCTCCAGACCTCATTACAACCTTGGTCCAAACATGCACAAAAGAGCTGAAATCCAGAGGTGAGGTGATGGTGACGACCCTCAACATCAAGGAGCAATTGGAATCTGGGAAAACTCCAATGGCTGGAGTCATACTTAGCACAAAGGAAGATGGAGAACAGGAGAACCACTGGTGGTAATAACTTATTTATTCAACAAGATCCATTTTACAAAGAAATTCCTCAAATGTGACCTGCATCAATAGAGTGTTTAAATAAACATTCCTTCCACAGCTATAAGTGTTGGTATCATGGCTTCTTTCCTGTGCATCGCACCAATTCCTTGTTGCTTCTCTGAAGGTCAGATTTAATCTTGGCTTTACTCTTCCATGCCACAAACAATGCCTAAGTGAAGGCTATTGAAATTAGGCCTACTGTATCCAAATCAAGAGTTTTCTACCAGATGTATGGCCTTGTTATTGTTCTTCCTGAAGAAATCTGTGATATTGCCATGTAGTCGTGTGTTTGTACATTTGCAAGCCACTCTGTTCTGATTCTGACGGGAGTTACACCCTGGGCAAGGAAGCTTTCTTCTGTGTTGATTCATAATTTTTATTCCTCACGATTGGTAGAGCAATATATTCTCCTGATTTGCCACATGATCCAAAATATTGTAAAGTATGATACCCGCACATATATTTGTGCCTCTCCATCCTGTTTTATGTTGGTTGAAGGCAGTTTACAAGCGGGGATCTTTGTGTGAAGCTTCCTTTACTCTGACATCGTAAATGGAGTGTTCTGTGTTTATTCATGATGCCACAGTAGGGAGTGCAGCTGACAATCCATAGTTCTGTTTCATGATTCACAGAGGAAGAGTTTTTCTCAAGTGTGCTTCCAAACTGTCTTTAACCACTAGTCAGAAAGCATAAAATAGGACGGATATTATCAGTAAGTGCAAAGGTATGTCATTTGTATAAAGTTTAAGGTAATTCAGTAAAAATATATTTTCCTTCCAACTTATTGTTTTTATTACTTGATAGTTTATGTTGTCAATTCTCCCAGTATTTCACAATTATGAAGTTAGAAGAAAAAGGCTTCTCAAGTTCATCAGAATAGCTCTGGAATTTGCATGTCAGTATAGTTTCCATGTAAAATTGATATAGTTTTTACTATTTTAATTACCTAACCATATCAACAAGAAGTTATGGATTATACTGATAGCTTCTATTTTTATGCTGAATAAATGGGAATGTACGAGATGGTGTGCAAATACTGGCCTTCAATATTGGCTGGATGTGTTATTTCAGAAGTGAAGCTGGAGCCGTCGGCATGGTTACCTGAACCCGAGAGTAGTACAGTCTCCCATACATTCTTTCAGGATTTATTTTTTTGAAGGAGTGATGAGGATTGAATTATTTATTAACACTCACCAAGGTGAGGTGTGACAATGCTGGGGTATGGAATATATTTTGAATTTTTTGACATTTGGTGGTTGTATTAAGCACTCATAGGTCAACTATAGCAGGGGGTATTCAATCTAGCAACTCAACCATCAAAGCTTAGGGAACTCAGTTTTTTTTTTCACCTTTTTATTCACTGGTTTACATGTAGTATGATGCAGAGAACTGAATGCATTCTGTTTACTCCCTGTAATGATTTTCTTGATGTCAGTAAGTTTTTTTCTCTGCTTTTTTTTGTTGGGAACACCATATTCATCCTCTGGGTTTCCTTCTCCCAGGCATGGTGTTGGAAGGCTTTGGTCATCCATCCTGTTGACCTGAAGATAACCTGCAACAGAACTGCATCAGCCAGTTCAGATATTTGGTCAGTAAATTTTGGTTATTTATTTATTCTCTGTTTGGCTTACACTCCAAAACTTCACCCTCTTGTGATACTTCCTTTTAATATTCCCTGTCAGTTTAAAGTTCATTTGTGCACAATTTTTCACTTTCATCACTAATGTGTTCCGTACAGATGCCTAAATCTGTAACTGGATCTGTGAATACATATGCATACGTAATTGTGACCATTCACACTCATTGCTATTTACACAATTCTGTTCATTTGAACTTTGAAGTCATTTTGAAGTGGGAGAGGGTAATCACTTGTAAAAAAAAAAGACATAACAGCAACTTGCATTAATATAGCTCCTTTATTGCAGCAAAATGTTTTTTTTAGAGATTAGATTAGAGATACAGCACTGTAACAGGCCCTTCGGCCCACCGATTCTGTGCCGAACATCAACCACCCATTTATACTAATCCTACACTAATCCCATGTTCCTACCAAACATCCCCACCTGTCCCTATATTTCCCTACCACCTACCTATACTAGTGACAATTTATAATGGCCAATTTACCTATCAACCTGCAAGTCTTTTGGCTTGTGGGAGGAAACCGGAGCACCCGGAGAAAACCCACGCAGACACAGGGAGAACTTGCAAACTCCACACAGGCAGTACAAAAGAGGTAGGCTTTAAGGTGTGTCTTAAAAGAGCAGAGGAAATCACAGAATGTTTACATCATGTCCGCACCGGCTCTCTGAAAGCGCAACTTCCTCAGTTCCATTCTCCTGCCTTCTCCCCATAACCCTGCACATTCTTCCTTTTCATATAACTGTCTAAGTCCTTTTTGAATGCTTCAGTTGAACCTGCCTCCACCATGTTCTCAGGCAGCGCATTTCAGACCTTAACTACTCGCTGCATGAAGAAGTTTTTCCTCATGTCACTTTTGCTTCTCTTACCAAATAATTTAAATCTGTGCCCTCTTGTTCTCGATCCTTTCACGAGTGGGAACAGTTTCTCTATCTACTCTGCCCAGCTCTCTCATGATTTTGAATACCTCTATCAAATCAGCTCTCAGCCTTCTCTTCTCCAAGGAAAACAGTCCTAACTTCTCTAATCTATCTTCATAACTGAAATTCCTCATCCCTGGAACTATTCTTGTACTCTTCTGTACTCTCTCCAATGCCCTCACAGCTTTCCTCAAGTGCGGTGCCCAGAATTGGATGCATTACTCCAGCTGAGGACGAACTAGTGTCTTATACAAGTTCAACATAACTTCCTTGCTCTTGTAATCAATGCCCTTATTAATAAAGCCCAGGGTACTGTATGCTTTATTAATCACTCTCTCAACCTGTCCTGCCACCTTCAATGACTTATGCACATATACACCTAGGTCCCTCTGCTCCTGCACCCCCTTTAGAATTGTACTGTTTATTCTATATTGTCTCTCCAAGTTCTTCCTACCAAAATGAATCACTTCACATTTCTCAACACTGAACTTCATCTGCCACCTGTCTGCCCATTCCACCAACTTGTCTATGTCCTTTTGAAGTTCTACACTATCCTCCTCCACAGTTCACAATGCTTCCAAGTTTCGTATCATCTGCATACTTTGAAATTGTACCCTGTACACCAAGGTCTAGGTCATTAATATATATCAGGAAAAGCAAGGGTCCCAACACTGATCTCTGTGGACCTCCACTACAAACCTTCCTCCAGCCCGAAAAGCATTCATTAACTACTACTCTTTTTTTTTTTTCCTGTCACTCAGCCAATTTCTTATCCATGTTGCTACCATCCCTTTTATTCCTTGAGCTACAAGTTTGCACACAGGTCTGTTGTGCGGCACTGTGTCAAATGCCTTTTGCAAGTCCATGTACGCCACATCAACAGCATTGCCTTCATCAACCCTTTCTGTTACCTCTTCAAAAAACTCCAGCAAGTTAGTTCAACATGATTTTCCCTCAAGAAATCCATGCTGGCTTTCCTTAATTATCTCACATTTGATTTTGTCCTGAATTCTCTTTTCTAGAAGTTTTCCCACCACTGAAGTTAAACTGACTGGCCTGTAGTTGCTGGGCTTATCTTTACACCCTTTTTTGAACAAGGTGTAACATTTGCAATTCTCCAGTCCTTGGGTACCACTCCCGAGTCTAAGGAAGACTGAAAAATTATGGCCCGTGCCTCTGCGATTTCTACCCTCACTTCCCTCAGTATCCTTAGATGCATCTCATCCGGCCCTGGTGCTTTATTCACTTTAAGTTCAGACAGCCTATCTAATACTTCCTCTTTATCCATTTTAAACCCCTCTAGTGCCTGACTTACATCCTCTTTCAACATTGCCTGTGTTGCGTCTTCTTCCTTGGTAAAGACAGATGCAAAGTATTCATTTTATACCTCAGCTATGCCCTCTGCTTCCATGTGTAAATCCCCTTTCTGGTTTCTAATTAGTCCCACTCCTCTTACCACCCTTTTACTATTTATATGCCTATAGAAAAAAGAAGCGTTTTAGGGAGGAAATTCCGTAGCTTGGGGCCCAGACAGCTGAAAGCACGTCCATCAATTTGGAGGTGGTGGAGAATGCACGAGACCAGAATTGGAGGAAAACGGACTTTTGGACTTTTTTTATTCGTTCTTAGGATGCGAGTGTTGCTAGCAAGGCCAGCATTTATTGGCCTTCCCTAATTGCTGTTGAGCAGGTGGTGATGAGCCACCTTCTTGAACCACTGCAGTCCATGTGGTGTAGATATACCCACAGTGCTGATGGGGGGGGTGGGGGTGGAAATTTTGACCCAGAGACAATGTAGGAATGGCAATATTTGTACAAGTCAGGATAATGTGTGACTTGGAGGGGAACTTGCAGCTGGTGGTGTTCCCTTGTGTCTGCTGCCCTTGTTCTTCTAGGTGCTGTTGAAGGAGCCTTGGCGAGTGGCCATTGGCTGTAAAGGACTTTGGGACATCCTGAGGTTGTGAAGGATGCTATACAAATGTAAGTTCTTTTTTCCGAAGGGTTGTAGGGCTGGAGGAGGTTACAGAGATAGGGAGGGGCAAGGCTGTGGAGGAATTTGAACACAATGAGCATTTTAAAATGGAGACTTTGCTAGACTATAGGTCAACAACACAGGAGTGATGGTTTTTTGGGACTTGGTGCTAGTTGGGGTACGGCAGCAGAGTTTTGAATGCATTTAAGTTGATGGAGGGTGGAAGCTAGGAAGCCGACCAGGAGAGAATAACAAAAGCATGGATGAGGATTTCAGTAGCAGATGGATCTCAAATATTTTGAGGTTTAGCTGGACAGCCTTGTCAGCTATGGAAACATTTCAGAACTTTGTGAGGAAAAACTGTTTCATCACCTCCTTCAATAGATTAAACCATAGGGTGGCAAATTTCCATGACCTGTGAAAGGAACAAAATTAATGGGCTGAAGGGTATTCGTTGTTTCATATCGTAATCTAAATAGCTGGAGAGAACTTTATAGAATAACATGCTAACCAACCTATTGTCGTGGCATACTGTTAGGTAGTCTGGAAGATGACATGGCTCGTCATAAATCGATAAACTGTTTTTATCCAGATTACCTTCAGTTTGAAAGATTCTACAGGTGTGTGTCAATTTTTAATCAAAGATTGATGCATTTGTCTTTGATGTATCAGAAGAAAAATGTTTTATGTGCTGAATTAGCAATTGGAGACAGTTTACAACTAATAAAATTGAGCAGTCTAATTGAATGTATTGTAAAGTCATTGAGTGTTCATTTTGTATGAATTTTTATTATGAGAGGTTCTGTGAATCACATCAGACTACTGCCTGCCTCTATTCAGCAGAAAAGACAAGCGAAATATTAATTGTAGCATTTCCTGCAAGTGATTGTAATGTAGTCTGACATTGCCGTAGGGGAAATTGATTCTAATGGCCCACTATATGCAAATATATAAAACCCAAAGATTAGAAGTTCTTGTCAAAGAATATCTTGTAAATACCGGACTACTGTTTGGAAATGCTAAACATACTAAGTTCTGTTATATTAAATATGAAACTTACTACAAAACAAAAATGATGAAATGAATTGTGCAATGTTCTTTTTCGGTGCTTGTTTAGCTTCTAGATTTGTGGCACAGATACAAGTTGATTCATGTTATTAACAATGATACCTCCACAGTAAAAAACCTAATTTCTTAGTTCTCTGTATATTCTCTCTTCACCCGCCTCCAACGCCGCCCCCTACCCCAAGCAGAAATGTCACTTCTTAGGTCAGGGAACTGGGTGTCATACTTTATTGAGGGTGCAAGAGTATCCTCACACAAAGTACGTTAGATGAATACATTGTGCATTATCGTACTTGGGTTTGAATTGAGTTTAGACGATAGACGAAAGTGTCTTCCATAGCGGCAGACTGCTATAAATTTGCCACACTTGTCACTAAATCATCATTTTCACTCAGGCCTCAGGATGGAAGTGGTACAATGGAAGGTATACTCCTGAGTTTGCGGGTGTAAAGGACATTAATACCATATTAGGAGGAACTGCACTTGGCTTGTGCTATAACAGGCCTAGGAGCACTTATTGCTGACACTGATGCTAAAAGGGAATTTTATTGAATTCCTCCACACAGACATGCTTTGCACTGCACAGCACAAAATCTAAATATACGTGCAGAAATATTTCAGTATGATTTACAGGAAATACTGTTGGCGAGCAGCAAATATCATGTAGGTTTGAGTGTAACAGGACACTATGAGGAACGGCTACAGTTCTAATGCAATTTTGTTCTAATAGTAATGGCTATATAGCAAAAGGCATAAGAATGCAGGTTCCACAGTGCCTGGGAGTCTTTCAGGAATGAAACGTAGAAATGAGAACATCTGAGTCTGGAAGCAGTTTGAGCAGAAACACTAGTCAACTGTGCATTTTTATCCACAGTTTCTATCCACCTGTGAAAGTTATGATGAAACATGTGAAATTCCTTTTGGCAATGCAGCTACTATCTATAGCAGGTATGTCAGTTTGGAGTTCTGTTGCAGTTTTATAATTATGCATGGAAATGCTTTTAATTGTGTGATAATATTTGCTCTGAAACTCCTTAACATAACGTGGGAAGAAATCTTCAAAAGTGACACAACATATATTATTATAGTGATAAAATTGCACAACTTCAAGTTTAAATTCCCTTTGTAAAGAAATGAATATGTTTTGATAGCCCCTCTTTACATAATCATTTATGCAGTCATTTATATTGTCAGCTTCCAAGTTCTGAACAGTAGGTAGATGCTGGGAGTGCATCAAAGAGACAATATGATCTCATGGAATGTGAAAGAAATTACTAAAATTCTTCCAATTCCCTATAGGAATTAAAGGTAGTAAGTGATGTGTTTGCTTTAATACATCAGGGTAGAATAACCCATTTGAAATAGTCATCTTTTAAGTATACATTTTTGGTGAATTTTGTCTATTTATTTTAAGAATATTACTGCCGGGCAGTGGGACACTTTTTTTAAATTTTGCATCCTAATTTCATCATCCAGGACTCCTATGTCAGGTGTGGATAAAACAGGTTAGGTATAGTACAGGAATAAACAGCACCGAAATAAGCTATTCGGCCCAACCCGTTTGTGACACTGTTTATTCCGCAGTGCAAGCAAGTAGTTCTAATTGTGTATACCCACTTTACCTACCCTGTTCCCATATCCTTTCAACCTCTTTTCTTTTGTGCACCTATTGAATCTAATTTTGAATGTTTTAAATGGTTTCTGCCTCGACCACTAACCCTGGAACTCTTTGCAAACATTATTCTAACTGAGGCACTAACTCCATTTTGGAAAAAGCAATCCGTATGATCTTCCATTAGCCGCAGCAACTGCCACTATGGTCTTTCACGTAACCAAAATTGATAATTTGTCCCAAATTGTTGGCTTTGGACACAGCCTGTAGGAAACAGCGCAAACTAATTTCACATAGACATTTTATAACTGGCAGAGACCTTTTATTTTGTGAATCAGAAATAGATTTAAACCCAAGTTTCAAAATTTAAAGGACAAAATGTCAATCTACAGTGAACCCAACTTTGGAAGTACATCTCCAATATAAGAGTAATGCATGGCTAAACTAATCTTTATTTTACTTGAACAAAATGACATCAATATTTCATAGCAAAGGGCTTCAAACCATAGGGGAAAGGTGGGGGGTTACTTTCTTTTGGCAATTTTGATTTACTGCCATGAGTTAATGGGTTGAATGGCCTGGTCTCACACTGGACATGTGCTTTTATTTTAATTAGCATTCTGATAGTCATTATTGAAGTTTCCCAAAGTACGTGCAAGGACATATGATTTAAGTCCATAAGTTCATCGTCCTTTCAGAAAATGGCTGGAAAAGATGGGAGGTTAGGATCAATCTGATTAACTGAATTGTGTACAAAGAAATCTCTCATGCCAAAGCAAGACATACACCACTCCATTTCTCTCAGTCACACTTTATTACCCAGCATATCAGCCTGTTAGATTTTATATTGAATCAGGACTGGTACTCAAGCTACTATGTCCCTGCATATTCTTTATTTAATTAACAGATTTGAGAACCCATAAGGTAATACATCTGATACGTTTATTAGTTAAAGACAACAGATTAAGTAGTATATGCAAGTAATGCATGTTACATTTTGGGAAGTTGGAGTGAAGGTAATGTTTTCATCAATGAATTTTATCAGATGAGCTGCAGATGTCTCCTGTTTACTTAAAACGCATGTTTAAATAGACGCTGCAGCTGAGACTAGAGGATTAATAACTGGGATTTAGTTTTCTAATATAGTCTAGGCTTTTAATTTCCTTATTTTTCTTTCAGTTACAAACCAACTACCTTACTATACCTTTTGAAACATGATATTCAACATCAGAATCGGTATCAATGTAATTCAGTGACCAGTGTAATTTAACCTTGTAGGTTCAACAGACTACACGAAATGTATCCGCAGTACTACAAATGACTAGGCATTAACCAATGGGCGCAATTATTGTAAATAGTAATTCTGTCTCCATGTCTACATTCACGCAATCTGATGTGAAGGTTAAATGCAATTTCACCTTTTGAAAATGTGTCAAGTTCTAATGCTGTGGATACAGGTGAGGCTAGCAGTTATGTGCATAAAGAACCTTCCTGTGAATTACAGGAATTTTTGTAAAGTTATTAAGTAATCTACATTAATAACACCTTGCACAGACCAAAGTGCCCCACTGTTTTTTAAACTAATGGAAAACAAATAAAAGTAGAAAAACAATGACAGACAATTAGATATAGAAGAATTGAATCCCTGTTGTCTTGAGCTGAGAATTGGTGACAACCTGGGCTCAGCTGGCGTGGGTAAGGAGAAGTGAAGTGAAAATCTGTTCAGGCTAGGATAAGTCAGAAGAACAGCAGGGAACACTTGGACAGGTAGAGAATTCAAATGGGTGGGGTCTTGGTAACACTGCGACAGCTGCTCAGATACCACTACAGGGGAGTGCAAAGCACTATTTGTTTAAGTGAAGTTTTTTTTGTTATAATTTCTGGGATTATTGTTAGAATTTCTTGTTTATTTCTAACTTACCTAATCACATCTCCCTCTAAATGAGCAAATGAATCAGATATATTGTAGGCATTTGTGCTTAATTAACTGTTTTATAATGTATCTAATATTTCAATAATTTACTTATGAAATTGTTAACCGACTGCATTTATTTATTTAGCGATTCAGCATCACAGTTACAATGTTTCGTTTCTCTGGCTTTGTCCAGCTTTTTGCAGCAGCCAAAAAACAAACATATGTAGAAGATATTTAAATATATACAGGAACTTCCAGAAACATTTCAGTAGAAGACCCTGTAAACCACTACCACTGTCATTTCTGTTTGGTATTCATATTGGTGCCTCACTAATCCTGTCCTATTCTTTACAGAAGATGGATGCTGGACCCCACCAGAGACAGAAGGCAGTTGAAGAGCTTGATTACATCTTAATAGATGTCCCATAATGTTTTATTGTGACATTCTGTCTTCTGTAGAGAAATGTCACTCTTCTCTCTGACTCCCATCTCTAACCCTCCACATATTGATTCAGTGAAAAGTAGAGGCCTTTAGTTGCATCTTAACAGGCAAGTCCTGGACAGTTATGCTGTACAATACAGATGTTGGCATTGACAACTATTTCCAGAACTTCTCTAACCTTCGAACTAACACCACTACCAGGAAGCTCTGCATTTGATATGCTTTCAGCTTGATCTGTAATTCTTCAAGGTGGAACACAAAAACTCCTGAGAAACTTAAATATTAGAGTCTCAGGTAAAGTATAGACTGCAAAGAAATCCTCTCAACTTAATGGCCCAACTGTGCTCTCTGTTTGTTGTATCAGATTTCTGTAATCGAAGCCTGGTTACTAAAAATTGTCCCCAGTTTCAACTACAGAACCTGATTCAATACACCTATGACAATGGTTTGCAGCTTTGAGTCATGTGGGAGAGGGGGTTGAGTTGATCATTAGCAGTGGCACAAAATGGGCAATTGCAAATTAACATCCCATTCTAAAATTGATGGGGTGTAAAATCCAATTCACCATCACCTGCTTTGCGATATCACCAAAGAACATTGATCACCCCCTTGATGTCTGTTCACCTCTCTCTTTGTCACTCTCTCTTGATCCAAGTATGGTTACTAAAAATTGTACCATCTCAACAGTAGCATCGGAATCAACATGCTTCTGATCATGGTCCGATGCTTTTATTCTCTCTACCTCTTTTTTCAGATATCAAATATTTTGAATTCCTCAGGAATCCAGCATGAGCAACCAGTCAGAACAGCTGTGCTGTGGCTGTAGAGCATTTAGTTAAGTTTCCCCACCTCTTTGTAAACTGACCAAGTTACTAGGAATGATTATAGCAGCCCTTCAAACTAACTGTTAGATAATTGATGATTTAAACCAGATTTTGATGCTGATCCAATGTGCTATATTCGGGACAATTTCTTAGAACAATATGTTATGGAACCAACCAGTGAACAGGCTATTTTAGATCTGGTAATGTGTGATGAGACCAGATTAATTCATGATCTCAGTGAAGGATCTTCTAAGGAAGAGTGATCATAACAGGATAGAATTTCATATTCAGTTTGAGGGTGAGAAACTTGGGTCTGAAGCTATTGTCTTAAATTTAAATAAAGGCAATTACAAAGGTATGAAGACAGAGTTGGCTAAACTTGACTGGGAAAATAAATTAAAAGGTAAGACAGTAGATAAGCAATGGCAGACATTTAATGAAATATTTCATAATTCTCAACAAAGATATATTCCATTGAGGGAGAGAGAGACTCTGCAAGAAGGATGAACCATCTGTGGCTAACTAAGGAAGCTACAGATGGTATCAAATTGGAAAAAAAGGCATACAATGTTGCAAAGATTAGTGATGGGGCAGAAAATTGAGAAAATTTTAGACACCAGTTAAAGATGACTTAAAAAATGGAAGAAAATAGATTGAGAATAATATAGCAAGAAATATAAAAACAGACAGTAAGAGCTTCGACAAGGATATAAAAAGGAAAGCTAAAGTAAATGTTGCTCCATTAAAGAATGAGACTGGCAATCAATAATGGGAAACAAGTAAATAGCAAAGACTTTGAACGAATATTTTGCATCTGTCTTCATGGTAGAAGACAAAGAACAAAGAACAGTACAGCACAGGAACAGGCCATTCGGCCCTCCAAGCCTGCGCCGATCTTGATGCCTGCCTAAACTAACGCCTTCTGCACTTCCGGGACCCATATCCCTCTATTCTCTTCCTATTCATATATTTGTCAAGATGTCTCTTAAACGTCGCTATCGTATCTGCTTCCACCACCTCCCCTGGCATCAAGTTCCAGGCACTCACCACCCTCTGTGTAAAGAACTTGCCTCGCACATCCCCTCTAAACTTTGCCTCTCGCACCTTAAACCTATGTCCCCTAGTAACTGACTCTTCCACCCTGGGAAAAAGCTTCTGACTATCCACTCTGTCCATGCCGCTCATAACTTTGTAAACCTCTATCATGTCGCCCCTCCACCTCCGTCGTTCCAGTGAAAACAATCCGGGTTTTTCCAACCTCTCCTCATAGCTAATGCCCTCCAGAGCAGGCAACATCCTGGTAAACCTCCTCTGTACCCTCTCCAAAGCCTCTACGTCCTTCTGGTAGTGTGGCGACCAGAAGACACTAAAAGTATCGCAATAATAATTGAAAATCAGAGGGCAAAAACGAGGGAGGAACTTGAAACATTTATCGGGCAAAGTATTATGCAAACTTATGGGTCTAAAGGCTGACAAGTCCCCTGGACCTGATGCCCTGCATCCTCGGGGCTTAAAAGAAGTGGCTGCAAAGAGAGTGGCTGCATTAATCGTAATTTTCCCAAATTCTCTCGATTTGGGAAAGTTCCCAGTGGAATGCAAAACTGAAAATGTAACATTCATTAAGGGAGGGAGACGGAAAGCAGGAAACTACAAGCCAGTTAGCCTAACATCAGTCAATGGGAAAATGTTGGAATCAATTATTAAGGAAGTAATTGGGTATTTAGGAAATCATAATGCAATCAAGCAGAGTCAACATGGTTTTATTGAAAGGAAATCATGCATGACAAATTTATTAAAAGTTCTTTGAGGATGTAACAAGCAGGATGGATAAAGGTAGATGTAGTGTATCTGGATTTCCAAAAAGCATTTGATAAGGTGCCACAAAACGATTACTGCAGAAGATAGGAGCCCATGGTGTTGTGGTTAATAACATGGATAGAGGATTGGCTAACTAACAGAAAACAGAGTTGCGATAAATGGTCATTTTCAGTTTCGCAAACTGTAACAAGTGGGGTGCCACAGGGATCAGTGCTGGGGCCTCAACTATTTACAATCTATAAATGACTTGGATGAAGGGCCTAAGTGTATTGTGGCCAAATTTGCTGACAATATGAAGATGGGTGGAAAAGCAGGTTGTGAGGAGGACACAGAGTCTGCAAAGTGGTAGAGATATGTTAAGTGAGTGAGCAAAAATTTGGCAAATGGACTGTAATGTGGGGCAATGTGAGGTTATCCGCTTTGGTAGGAAGAATAGAAAAGCAAAGTATTATTTCAATGGAGAGAGACTACAGAATGCTGCGATACAGGGGGATTTGGGTGTCCTCGTATTTGAAACACAAAAATGTAGCATGCAAGTACAGCAAGTAATCAGAAAGGCAAATGGGATGTTGGCCTTTAATTGCAAGGGGGATGGAGTTTAAACGTAGGGAAGTCTTGCTACAACTGTACAGGGCATTGGTGAACACACACAGTACTGCTTACAGTTTTGGTGTCCTTATTTAAGGACGGATATACTTGCGTAGGAGGCAGTTCAGAGAAGGTTCACTGGTTAGATTTTTTTTTTTAATTCATTCATGGGATGTGAGTGTCGCTGGCAAGCCCAGCATTTGTTGCCCATCCATAACTGCCCTTGAAAAGGTGGTGGTAAGCTGCTAGCTTGAACCTCTGCAGTTCCTGGGGTGTAGTTACACCCGCAATGCTGTTAGGAAGGGAGTTCCAGATTTTTGACCCAGCGATAGTGGAGGAACTGCGATATAGTTCCAAGTCAGGATGGTGTGTGGCTTGGAGGGCAACTTGTAAGTGGTGCTGTTCCCATGCGTCAGCTGCCCTTGTCCTTCTAGGTGGTAGAGGTCGTGGGTTTGGAAGGTGCTATCAAACTTGCTGCAGTGTATCTTGTAGAAAGTACACACTGCTGCCACTGTGCATCAATGATGGAAGGACTGAATGTTTAAGGTGGTGGATGGGGTGCTGATCAAGTGGGCTGGTTTGCCCTGAATGGTGTCAAACTTCTTGATTGTTGTTGGAGCTGCACTCACCAAGGTAAATGGAGAGTATTCCATCACGCTCCTGACTTGTGCCTTGTAGATGGTGGACAGACTTTGGGGAGTCAGGGGGTGAGTTACTCATTGCAGAATTCCCAGCTTCTGACCTGCTTTTGTAGCCACTGTATATGGCTGGTCCAGTTACGTTTCTGGTCACTGTTAACTCCCAGGCTGTTGTTGATTGGAAATTCAGTAATGGTCATGCTTTTGAATGTCAAGGGGAGATGGTTAGATTGTCTCTTGCTGGAGATGGTCATTGCCTGGCACTTTGTTGTAAAAATATTAGTTGTGTCATGCTCACAGGAAGTACAGTGATGGAAATACAAAAATAAACCAAAGAGTTATAAAAAATAAAATAATTTAAAAAGACTATACGCTTGCCTTTAACAAGATGGAGAACAAAGTCACATGATGCACACCTTCTGCACTGAAATACACATTCATGTCTGCTAGAACTGAAACTCATTAACCTCATCTGCATTGAAATTAAACAGCTCATCCCACATGAATGTGAGCTATCCACAAAATAAGCTAAAACAAAGGCACTCTCAGATGGCATGTCTCTAGCTACAATCATCGCAAAGTGTGAACATCCCTCATTTTATCAAAATGGGTTGAAATCAGATGCTATTATATAGCCCTTCAGAAACTGAAAACCTAAAGTCACATGGGCAAAACTAACACTTTATGAATTTACCTTTAAGGTAACCTTTTTGGAGAACAAAGTCATCAAAACATCAGTCTAAAATCAGCAGCCGCAGAGAGAACATCGAACGCTACCTTGAATTCCAGCACAAGGCTGAGAGAGAGATCAATTCCAGCTAAGACAGTTGAACCTTGTTGAGCCGAGTTGTAACCAACTGCAGCAAGAAATAAGAGAGTGACTTTTTAACAACTCCACTTGTGAAAATCTTCAAACTGAAATGTTGACTGCCAGAAGACTTCAGCAACCCAGCAAGGACAAGACAGCCATGAAACAGGCTTGTAACTTCAAAAATTTACCTTCCAAGAGGATCCCACGAGTTTTTCCTGAAAACAGGAGACTTTTACATCTTCAATTCTTAACACCTCTTACCCTTTACTGTCTATCTTTTAAGTGTACATGTGAGAGTGCGTGCATGCGTGGGTAGAAACATAGGAAAAGGAGTAGGCCATTCGGCTCATTGAGCCTGCCCCGTCATTCAGTACGATCATGGCAGATCACTTCCATGCTTTTTTCCCCAAACTATCCTCATATACCCTTACGTCATTGGTATTTAGAAATCTGTTAATCTCTGCTTTAAACCTATTCAATGCCTGAACTTCCACAGCCCTCTGGGATAGAGAATTCCAAAGATTCACAACCCTCTGACTAAAGAAATTTCTCCTCCTCTATCCTAAGTGGCTTCCCCCTTATTTTGAAATTGTGACCCCTGGTTCTGGACTCCCCAACCAGGGGAAACATCTTACCTGCATCTACCCTGTCTATCCCTTTTCAATATTTTGTCGGTTTCAATGAGATCACCTCTCATTCTTCAAAACGCTAGAGAATACAGGCCCAGTTTCCCCAATTTCTCTTCATGGGTGATTATTGTTCAATAAATATTTAATCTTCTGTTTTACACTCACGAGAAAACCTGTCACTGTGTCTATTTGGCCAACAAAACACAGTGGCTGAAATACCAGTGACCATTTCCCACCTGTCCAATAACAGTTGCCACTTATCAGCCCAAGCCCGAATATTGTCCAGGTCTTGCTGCACGTGGGCATGGACTGCTTCAGTACCTTGAGTATTGAATGGTACTGAACACTGTGCAATCATCAGCGAACATTCCCTCCTGACCTTATGATGCAGAAAAGGTCGTTGATAAAGCAGCTGAAGATGGTTGGGCCTAGGACACCATCTGAGGAACTCCTGCAACAACATCCTGAGGCTGAGATGATTGGCCTCCAACAACCACAGCCGCCTTCCTTTGTGCAAGGTATGACTCCAACTAGTGGAGAGTTTTCCCCCTGATTCTCATTGAATTCGATTTTGCTAGGGCTCCTTGATCACAGACTTGGCGAAATACTGCCTTGATGTCAAGAGCAGTCACTCTTCCCTTGTATCTGGACTTCAGCTCTTTTGCCCGTGTTTGTACCAAGGCTGTAAAGAGGTTTGGAGCTGAGTGCCCCAGCAAAACCCAAACTGAGCATCAGTGAGCAAATTATTGCCAAGTAAGTGCCACTTGATAGCACTACCAATGACACCTTCCATCGCTTTGCTGTTGATTGAGACTAAACTGTTGGGACGGTAATTGACCAGATTGGATTTCTCCTGCTTTTTGTGGACAGGACATAGCTGGGCAATTTTACACATTGTCGGGTAGATATCATTGTCGTAGTTGTATTGGAACAGCTTGGCTAGGGGTACGACTAGTTCTGGAGCACATCTTCAGTACTACAGCTAGGATGTAGTCATGACCCATAGCCTTTGCTGTATCCTGAGATAAAGGGTCTTATGAGGAAAGGTTATGTAGGTTGGGCGTATATTCATTGGAGTTTGGAAGAAAGATTCTGAGGGGGCTTGACCGGATAGATGCTGAGAGGATGCTTCCCCTCTTGGGGAAATCTAGATCTAGAGGACATAGTTTCATAAGGGGTCGCCCATTTCAGACAGAGGTAAAGAAGGATTTCTTCTCTGAGGTTTATGAAAGTAGAGTTGAAGCCAAGATCAGATCAGCCTTGATCTTATTGAATGGCAGAGCAGGCTTGAGGGGCCGTATGGCCTACACCCGCTCCTATTTCTTATGTTCTTCTTGAATATTTTCAGCCTTTTTTTAAAGACCTAGCTATCTAAAGATTGGCTGCATTCAACATAGTCAGCAGTCCCTTTGGAGCAGTATTTCAAACTTTTGACTTCGCGAAGGTCTTTCAAGGCATTCCTTTGTAATTTTTCTCCCACGGGTCTGATTTCTATTGCCAAATCATGACTAGAATGATGGGCATTTAACCCCTCTCTCTGCACTGAAAGAAACACTTAACATGTTTTTGGCACCTCAAAACTCACCCATTTGGGTGGAAGTTGCACAGAGTTTTGGACAAGTTAAAATTTAATGGGAGTAGTTGAGTTTGTGGTGAGGACTTGAGGCAAGTAGGTAATGTTGCAAAGATGAAAGTAAATAATTTTGGTCATGGATAGGATATGTGGTTTAAAGCTCAGCTCCAGGTCAAGCATTGAACAATCAAAACTACAGAGGGTGTGAATGAATAGAGAGACCTAGGGTTGAGTCATACAATTCCTTGGAAATTTGAGTGCAGGCAATGGCATTTTGTGTTTCATAAATAGAGGCACAGAGCTCAGTAGCAAAGAGTTGTGATGAAGCTGTGAAAAGCAAAGGTTAGACCATGGTTAGAGAAATTTGGAGGCCCTATGCTAGAAAGGATATTAACGTGATAGAGAGTATATAGTATAGATTTCCCAAAAGGAAACCAGGGATCAGAACCTGTAATTATGAGGAAAAGCTTTTAATACTGGGACTATTTCCATTTGAGCAAACAAGGCTGAGGAGAATTGTTTTTTTTTAACATTGTGAATCAGGAAAGACTTTCCCACGGAAAGTCAGTTGACAAGATAATTACAAATGAGGAAGGTGGTCTGCCATTTTACTCATCTTTCTGGAAAGACTCCAAAGTCCCCTCATAGTAACACCCAATTGTTTCTTAAACAATTCCAGAATTTTTATCTCAACTACTATGTTAAGGAACCCATTTCATCTATTGATCACTGTTTGTGTGAAAAAGAGCTCCTGGATGCAAGTCCTAATTTTTTCTTTTACGAGTTTAAACCCATGCCCCCTTATCCTACTTTTGCAGTTTAGTTTAATTTTCCTTTTCCATACCGTTTACTATCTATTGAACCTCTAAGATTACCTTTCGCGCATCTCCTGTCAAGGCTGAAAAGCTCAAGATTTTCCAGTGTTTCACAAATTTAAATCTGCCATTTACATGTTTTTCAAGCATGAATGCTTTGGCAATACATCTTTTAAGAGAAACTGGATAAACATTTGAAGATGTTGATTCCAGGCTATGAATAATCTTTTATTAGTGCACATCTGCTCAACAAATTGTTGCTTTTTCCCCCCTGAGATTCAAGCAATCAACGTGACACTGCTTTATTTCCAACAGCAGTCTTGGTCTTCATCTATTCACAAAATAGTTTAATGCAGCAAAGGTTAAAAATTACCAATAATCTCTCATTTCAAAATGCCTTACTCAATGACAAAGAACCATGTTATGTCCTTAGCAATTGTAAATTGTGCAGGCCCTCGCATTTCTTGAGCGGATGGTTTGAACAACAAGAAATTTTCCTGGTAATTGAAGCCTTTGCCTGGAAGCTGACCTGTTATCTCTTGTTATGACCATGCGAGGAAGGGGTCTCAGGCTCCCCTTTTGCCCCTTCTCTGGTTTGACTGCAACAGGGCTTATTCTTTTAACACAGTGATTTAGTTTACCACCTCAGTGAGCACTTGCTCACTGTTCCTCTATAATTGTAACTGAACCAGGCCAGGTTTTCTTGAGTTTAAACAAAGATGTAAGTTTATTGACCTTATCACACTAAACTCGTTAAAATTGCTAAACTATGCAATGTATCCATGCTCACATTCATACAAGAACACAAACTCAGTATTTGAATTCCATTTATTACAGACTGTGGCACACACACACACAGTTAGATACAGGGGGGAGAAAAAGAGTTGGGAGGTTGAAGTAAAGTCTGTAATAAATGGAATTCAAATACTGAGTTTGTGTTCTTAGCTGAAGTTAAAGTCTTGAAGTCCTCAGTAGGCCATGTGCACAATTCGGGCTTGCTTCTCTGGTTCCAGAAGGCAGGAGAGAGGCTTTATCTGTCCTTGTTGCCTGTAAGGATCTGCAGTCATGAGGCTTAGTAGCTGCTACTGAGGCACCCCTGGGACTTGGCTGGAGAGGGAGACAAGAGAGAGAGATGTTCCTTCTTTGAAGTTCAGTTATTGTCTTCTAAATCACTATTAGCAAAACCTCAGAGTTACACAGGTAGTCATGTCATGTGACCACCTCTTTGTTTGAAACACATTTCTGGAAGGCTTTTTGAAATTCAAAGTTCTTCTCTCAAGCTGTGCAAACATACTTGGGGGTGGGGTGTGGTGGAGGGGTTGGCTTTTTCACAGTCAATGGGTGTCGATGGCTGTTGATGACCAATGTTGACAAAACCATTCTAGTTAATTGAATCAGGGCGCATCCCCATTGTTCTGGCTAAAATAGGCAATCACCTCTGACTCCCAGCCAGCCTTTGGCTTCTCTTATGCAAATTGTGCATGGCCATTGTTAGTTATTTGTAATAATGTCCAGTAAAAGGTCTCGGGTAAAGTTTCATATGACAAAATTAATATTTTTCATTTGGCATGTGGGTTTTCCATCACATTATCAGTACTATCCATCAGTACTACGCTGAATGAAATGCGATATTGGAGAGCATTTCATTATATGTTTTTAAAAAATGAGAAAACACACATGGATTTCTCTCATTTACTCTCATCCATTCCGAAATCTTACCAAAGTTGTTGCAGCTTGTCTTTTTACTGCTGTAGCAGTGCTAGTTTAAACGACCTTTTTCTCTTGAGGTTGGTCTGAGATAGTTAGGTGTTGTCCAATGGGTTTAAAGTTTCTTTAAAGTTTGCAATAAGCTGGGAATGGGCAACCCAATAAAGATGTGATTGCTGGGGGAGCTTGGTGTCTGCAAATTTCCATAATTGTCGAGGGTGAGTTTTTCTTTGTGCACAACCTTTAACCCCTTAGCTGCTGTTTCTGCAACATGTGGTTCTAACTCTTCAGGCTTTAGTACCTTGTTAATTTCTCTCCCCATGGTCGTAGTGGGTAATAAATTGGTTTTAAACCCATGTGAGGTGTTTGAGATTTCCTGTGGGCCTTCGTTCTTGTTGGGATCTGCAGGGAGATTGTTGGATTTAATTAGCTCTGGACTTGAGCTCTGATCATGAGAGTCTGCAATTGTGGATCCACTCTGACCTCACTTTCAGTGTTCAGGTGTGTCATCCAAGTGCTGCTCACTTTAGAGCATTTTTGTTTCCCTTTTCTCCTGGTTGTAGGGAGGGTCTCTTTGCTAATCTCCCCTATGTCCTCTTGGACATTCCTGCTCACAGGTATTTGTCCAGATTCCATTGCACTCCCCTGCAGCACTTCGACTGGGTGAGGCATCACCCGAACTGTTTGCCATTTTGGGAACTTTCCTTGTCCCTGCAGGTTTCTGTAAATGCTGTTAGCAGCCATGGTAGGATGCTCCTTTTGTCTTCATTAACGTAGGAAGTTATAGGGTCTAATTTTTCCAACATTTCGGGGTTGGTTGACCGGACAGTAGGGGGTTTCATTTGGGAATCCTTCTTTGACCTGTCCTTTTTGTCCCCGTCCTCCCTAACTCTCCCAGACCTGTGCCTGTCTGTCCCCCTTTGTTCTCAGTAGGGATTCCTCTCAATTCACCACCCCTCTGCTGGAGCATTCTCCAAACGCCGGTACAGGAATTAGGGGTGCAGATTTCACCACAGGTTGGGGCTTTCTCACAACCTGGCAGGTGTGGCAAGTTCTACAGTCTACACCCATGAGGAGTTTTGGCCAGTCAAGCTGCTGCCTATGCGGGCTTTGGTTTTTCATACACAGACATGTACAGCCATTGTAAACTCATGGGCCATTCTTAATATTTCTCTTGGTACCTCGGCGGCACCACTAACTGGTGAACCACTGTCCACTCTATGTTCTCCGGTCTGTGAGGAGAGCTCCACTTCCTCATCAGCACATCATTCTTCACATATAGTAGCAACCAGGGAGTCCCTTTGCTTCAATTTCAGTTTGGGCAGTCTGTGCTAGCTTTCTTAATACTGGGTTGGTTTGCTGAGTCTCAACTTGGGAAGATTCAGTTAATCCATTCCTTGGGTCCTCTAACTTCCTCGAGAAAGTTTCAGACAACCAGACAGCATGGTCATCTATCTGTAGTGCCAGTTCAGTCTCTGCTGAGGTAGCTGCTTTGGCTGTGGCCCGAGTCACTCCACAATTGGGGGAAATGCGGGGACCATCTCCTGCCCCTGCCCTGTCTCTTTGACCTCCTTTGGTCTCTCTACCACTACTGGGGAAGTTACCACCTTCACCCCCACCAGATCATTACCTAGGAGCAGGTCAACCCCGTCCACAAGCAAACTAGGGACAATCCCTACAGTCAACGGTCCTGAAACTGGGTTGCACTCCAGGTGCACTGGATATAAAGGTACGGTAGTACACTGCCCTCCGATGCCATTCACTACCATCCTCGCATTCGCTGCACTCTGAGGGAAAGGTCATTCCTTTTCCCAGCAAAAGGGATCTGGTGGCCCCTGTATCCCTGATTCTGACGATGGGTATGCTTACCCCAATTAAGGGGTATGGGGTAACTTTCCCTTTGGACACAAAATTCTGATAACCTTCAGGGATCTCGTTAAATATTTCTGCACACAGCAGTATTTTTCTGGGTCTTACTGCTGTTGCAGTTTAAGCCACAGTCTGCTCTGCTGTGCTTTCCATCAGGGTCCCTTCTCCTGCACTGGGCGGGTGTGCCCTGATTAACCCTACAGTCTTTCCCCGTAGTTTCCAGCAGTCAACTCTGAGGTGACCTGCCTTGTTACAATGGAGACACGTAGGTCTTCAGGACTCACTCCTGCTTTTTCAGCACTATCTGTTTTGGCAAGAGGAGGGCCCCCTGTGCATGCAATTTTTCTCAGTCTCTCAGGACTTTTTGGGCTCCGATCACCCTCCCACCTTTTATCCTTGTCAATGTTTGTGGGTGACTAGGAAAGGTTTTGTCTTGGGTTACGGACTTGTAAATGAGAGCGAACTCATCAGCCAGAACTGCGGTTTGCCTCGCTCTGTGCACTTTTTGTTCCTCGACATAGGTCTTTATAGAGAGGGGGAGAGAGTTTTCAAATTCCTCAAGTAGAATCACCTCTCTGAGGTTTTCATGTATGGGCCCTTAACCACTCATCAAAAACCAGTTATTTACTTCTCTCAAACCAGATAAGTTTGATCAGCTTGATTCCGGAGGTTTCGGAATTTCCGGCGATAGGCTTCTGGTACTATCACACATAACCAGAATTGTTACAGTGCAGAAGAAGGCCATTCAGCACATCGTGTCCGCATCGTGTCTCTGAGAGAGAAACTCCCTCAGTTCCATTCCCCTGTCTTCTCTCCAAAACCCTGCACGTTCTTCCTTTTCATGTACCTGTCTTTCTTTCTTTCTTTGGCCTCCTTGTCTCGAGAGACAATGGGTAAGCGCCTGGAGGTGGTCAGTGGTTTGTGAAGCAGCCCCTGGAGTGGCTATAAAGGCAAATTCTAGAGTGACAGACTCTTCCACAGGTGCTGCAGATAAAATTGGTTGTCGGGGCTGTTACACAGTTGGCTCTCCCCTTGCGCTTCTGTCTTTTTTCCTGCCAACAACTAAGTCTCTTTGACTCGCCATTCTTTAGCCCTGCCTTTATGGCTGTCTGCCAGCTCTGGCGATCACTGGCAACTGACTCCCATGATTTGTGATCAATGTCACAGGACTTCATGTCGCGTTTGCAGATGTCTTTAAAGCGGAGATATGGATGGCTGGTGGGTCTGATACCAGTGATGAGCTCACTGTACAATGTGTCCTTGGGGATTCTGCCAACTTCCATGCGGCTCACATGGCCAAGACATCTCAAGTGTCGCTGGCTCAGTAGGGTATATATGCTGGGGATTTTGGCTGCCTCGAGGATTTCTGCATTGGAGATATGGTCCTGCCTCCTGATGCCAAGGGTTCTCTGGAGGCAGCGAAGATGGAATCAATTGAGACATCGCTCTTGGCTGACATACGTTGTCCGGGCTTCCATAGAGCAAGGTACTGAGGACACAGGCTTGTTACACTCGGACTTTTGTGTTCCGTGACTGTGCCATTTTCCCATTCTCTCTTGGCCAGTCTGGACATAGCAGCGGATGCCTTTTCCATGCGCTTGTTGATTTCTGCATTGAGAGACAGGTTACTGGTGATAGTGGAGCCGAGGTAGGTGAACTCTTGAACCACTTCCAGAGCGTGGTTGCCGATATTGATGGATGGAGCATTTCTGACATCCTGTCCCATGATGTTCGTTTTCTTGAGGCTGATGGTTAGGCAAAATTCGTTGCAGGCAGCCGCAATCCTGTCGATGAGTCTCTGCAGACACTCTTCTGTGTGGGATGTTACTGCAGCATCGTCAGAAAAGAGGAGTTCCCTGATGAGGCCTTTCCGTACTTTGGTCTTTGCTCTCAGAGGGGCAAGGTTGAATAACCTGCCATCTCATCTTGTGTGGAGGAAAATTCCTTCTTCTGAAGACTTGAACGCATGTGAGATCAGCAGGGAGAAGAAGATCCCAAAAAGTGTGGGTGCGGGAGCACAGCCCTGTTTCTCGCCACTCAGGATAGGAAAGGGGTCTGATGAGGCGCCGCTATGTTGAATTGTGCCTTTTCACGTCATGGAATGAGGTAATGATACTTAGTAGCTTTGGTGGACATCCGATCTTTTCACGTAGTTTGAAGAGACCACGTCTGCTGACGAGGTCAAAGGCTTTGGTGAGATCTTTGAAAGCAACGTAGAGGGGCAATCTGTTATTGGCAGCATTTCTCCTGTAGTTGGCGAAGGGAGAACAGCATATCAATGGTGGATCTCTCTGCTTGAAAGCCATACTGTGCCTCAGGGTGGACATGCTCAGCCAGCTTCTGGAGCCTGTTTAAAACGACTCGAGTGAAGACTTTCCCCACTATGCTGAGCAGGGACATTCCACGGTGGTTGTTGCAGTCACCGCGGTCACCCTTGTTCTTATAGAAGGTGATATTGGCATCGCGCATGTCCTGTGGTACTGCTCCCTCATCCAGCACAGGCAAAGCAGTTCATGGAGTGTTGAGAGTATAGCAGGCTTAGCATTCTTGATTATTTCAGGGGTAATGCCGTCCTTCCCAGGGGCTTTTCCACTGTTGGCTGTTCGTCCAGCTCGTCCATGACTGGCAGAGACTGGGCTGCATTGTGGGCGGTCTCAGTGACAACATTTTCCCTGGAGTACAGTTCTAGGTAGTGCTCCACCCAGCGGTCCATTTGCTTGCGTTGGTCAGTGATTGTGTCCCTGATTTAGACTTGAGGGGGGCGATCTCCTGATGGTTGGCCCAAAAGCTCTCTTAATGCCATCATGCATTCATCTGATGTTTCCGGTGTCTGAGGCCAGCTGAATACGACTTTTGCCAGTCGTCATTTGTGTATCACCTGGCTGTTCTTTGTGCAGCGCTTCTGGCTACTTTAAGTGCTACGGATGTTAACTCGCTGGGGGCTTTCTTGCAGTTCAACAGTGCAATGTGCTTAGCGGCTATAACAGGTTCCAGCTCTTCAAAGTGAGATTGAAACCAGTCTGCATTCTGCTTCTCACGTTTGCCATAGGTGGTCATTGTTAAGTCACAGATGGCGTCTCTGATGTGGGCCCACTTGATCTCTGCATCCCCTGTAGGAGTGTTTTGAAGGACTTTTTCAAGTGAATTTAGAAACTTACGTAACAGCTGTGGATAAGAAATTCTGTTAGTGTTGATGCACGGGCGGCCCTTCTGCTTGGAGTGATGCAGCTTCTTTGGTTTGAGTGTAACCTTGCACACCAGGGAGTGGTCGGTGTCGCAGTCCGCACTGTGGAAGCTGTGTGTGATTTGAACGCTGTTTAAAGAGGCTCGCCTTGTGACAATGAGGTCCAGCTGGTGCCAATGATGTGATCGTGGGTGCCTCCATGAAACCTGGTGACAGGGTTTAGTATGAAAGAATGAGTTGGTGATGCAGAGGTTATGATAGGTACACAACTCCAGCAGTCTTTGTCCATTCTCATTCATCCTTCCAATGCCATCGCGCCCAAGGCAGGGGGGCCATGAGTCATGGTCGGGGCCATGAGTCATGGTCGGCCCCAACCCTGGCGTTAAAGTCCCCCAGCAGGAACAAATGTTCGGTATTGGGAATGCTACGAATGAAATTATGGAGTTCCTCATAGAACTGGTCTTTAACTTCAGGTGGGGAGCGGGGTGTTGGAGCATAGATGCTGAGTCTGTGTACTGGACCAGAGGCGCTGAGCAGTCGGATGGACAGTATGCGTTCCGAGCCATTTGAAGGTGGCTCTATCATGCTAACCAAAGAGTTTCTGATGGCGAAGCCCACTCCATGCTGTCTTGGTTCTTCAGGATACCTGCCCTTCCAGAAGAAGGTGTAGTCTTGCTCTCTTAGAGATATGCTCGCAGGGAGGCGTGTCTCCTGAAGTGCTGCAATGTCCGCATTGAGTCTGCTGAGCTCGTTGTTAATGCTGGCGGTCTTCCGAGAATCGTTGATTTGAGTAAGGTCTTCCAACAGGCCAGGACACATAGTTCTGACGTTCCAGCTTGAAAAACGAAGGGCTGATGCCGCCTTTCCTTTTTTGTCGTGCTGTTTGGTGTGGTGTTACAGTCCAGTTGTCGGGCAATGACCCTGAGCTCCAAGCACCCATTGAAGCAGGTGGACTGTGGTGGGACAGAACCTTACTGACCGGGGGCTGCCTGGTTTGAGGCGGGCGGTAGCTATCCAGTGAGATACGATGACCTCTCCCACTGACAAAGGCAACCCATGACGCCCAATGTCTACGCCAATTGAGCTGGACTCATAACCCGTAACTGCTGCTTTCCGTGTTGTTTTGGTCGCTATAAAGCGACTATGGAGTGACCTCTCTGTGGCGCGTGCCTGGGCGGCTGTATGGAAGTTGTGAGTTGCCCAAGCGTCAAAACCCCCCTTCTCGGCCTTCCTGGTGGGGTCCAAAGGAGTGCAGAGCCTGACGTTTGGCACCGGTATGGCTGCAGGAACTGCTGGAAACATGCCATAGGTGACACATGACCTCCTTCGGGGTTCCGCTCAGGATTTTCTGTTAGGGTTTACTCCCTTAGCCTTGGCCTGCCGAGACATTCACAAGGCAGTGGGGTTGTTAGCTCCTATCCCTGCACAGGGGCCCTAACATGGAGGGAGAGGGAAGGGGGGGATGGGGTGCGGTGGATGGTGGGGGGGAAGGGTGGTGCAGGGGGGGAGGGGAAGTTGGTGCGGGTGCGAGGGGGCTGAGCTGGGCGAGGTGAGGGTGGTGAGCTGGAAGGGGGTGCGAGGGGGCAGCTGGGGAGGGGGTGGGGGTAGGGAGTGCGAGGGAGGATTTGGGAAGGGGGTGGGGGGAAGGGGTGCGGTGGGTGAGCTGGGAATGGGGAACTGTCTACTTCCCAACTAACTCATATGCCCCGAGGATAGCATTTTTAGTCAATTCATAATTTAATGAACTTTCCTCTGGCTACAGGGAATAAACCTCATTGGCTTTTCCTGTTAGTTTGCTTTGCAGCAGAGGGTCCAGCTCTTGGCCGGCCATTTTAACTGCCTTGCAAGCTTTTGAAAAGTTACAAAAAATGCTTCCACGTCTCCCTTATTGAACTTTGGGATCAATTTGGAAGTTTTAAGAGCTCAGCAAATGGCCCTGAGTTAAGTGTAGCCTCCACATTGGCCGTGCTTTCACTGGGGTTACTGTAGAGTCCCCTAGCTAATTCAAGCCGCCTCAACTACTTTTTCTCCTGCTTCTTCTGGAAAGTTCTCCCTCTTTCTCATGTTTCTCTGTCTTCTAATTCGTTTCCTTTGTTCCAGTTGTATCTTAGCTAACATTACCTTTTCTGAATCAGATTCCAACCCTGTCTCTGACTCTTCAGGTTTGAGGGAAGCATGGTCGGCCACAAGTCTTCAGAGTTTGGATTTCTTAGCTTTGGCATGGAAAATGATCCCACTCTGCCCAGCCATATTCCTCATCCCTTCCATCGATGGTGCCTTTTACTTATACCAAGTTATGTCACCCTGGCTTGGGGAGGTACTGGCTTCGGATGTGCATGTTAGCATTCTAGCAACACAAACCACAAGAAAACCTGTAGTAAAGTCTTTTTTTTTGATTGGGATCAATTTGGTTTCCCACTTGCAATTTCTCATCTGGCTAGAGCCCCCAAATTTCTGTTACAACCAGGTGAGGAAGGTGCCTCAAGCTTTCCTTTTGCCCGTTCTCTGGTTTGACTGCAACAGGGTTTATACTTTTAACACAGTGATTTAGCTTACCACCTCAGTGAACATTTTCTCACTGTACCTCTAATTATTATTGTAAATGAACCAATCAGACCGGTTTTCTTGAGTTTAAACAAGAAAGATGTAAGTTTATTAACCTGATCACTCTAAACCGGTTAAAATGACTGAAATATGTAAAGCATCCACGCTCACATTCATATGAGAGGCGCACATACACACTAATAGATACAGAGGGGAAAAAAGAGTTGGGAGGTTGGACTGTAATAAATGGAATTCAAATACTGAGTTTGTGTTCTTCAGGAGGTTGAAGTCCTTGGTGGGCCACGTGCACAATTCAGGCTTGCTTCTCTGGGTCCAAAAGGCAGGAGAGAGACTTTATCTGTCCTCCTTATTGGCTGTAAGAATATGCAATCTTGAGGCTTAGTAGCTGCCACCGAGGCTCCCCTGGGACTTGGCTGGAGAGGGAGACGAGAGAGAGAGATGTTCTTTCCTTGGAGTTCAGTTACTGTCTTTTTTTCTAAAGCACAATTCACAAAACCTTAGAGTTACACAGGCAGTCATGTCATGGGGCCTCCTCTTTGTTTGAAACACGTTTCTGGAAAGTTTCTTGAAATTCAGAGTTCTTAAGCTGTGCAAACATACTTGGTATGGTGGGGGGTGGGGGGGTGGTTGGCTCTTTCACAGTCGATGTGTGTTTATGGCTGTTGACCAAAGTTGACAAAGCTATTCTAGTGAATTGAATCAGGGAGCACCCCCATTGTTCTGGCTATACTGGGCAATCACCACGATCTCCCAGCTGGCCTTTGGCTTCTCATATGCAAATTGTGCATGGCCTTCTTTAGTTGTTCTGTTTTTAAAAGTTATTTGTAATAATGTCCAATAAAAGGTCTCATATGACAAAATTAATATTTTTCCATTTGGCATGTGGGTTTTCCATCACGCTCTCCTGATGATGCCTGCTGCTGATTTTGAATTGTCAATTTTTAACTGCCAACTGAGCGGATAAAGCTCACCATAAACGCTTTTCTCTTTCGGTTTACCTCCTCGCTTTCTTTTCCACCCAGAGCAGAAAATAAGAAATTACAAAGCCACAGTACTTCCAATGGCTACCAGTTGTTCCCTTTGCAGTGATGTTGTAATATGATCTAATTATCCTTGTAGAACCACTTCTGCTGCAAAGGCGCTAGATCTTGTTGAGTCATCTTCCTGCTCAAGTACAGCTCCACTTTGTATGATATTGAAAACTACAATATTATCCGAGCATATTGTTGAAATCGGCAACCTTCTGCTGTCTGATAAACATTGGTTACAAAGCAGTAAGCTTTTTAAAAATTGCACAGCGACCATTCTTTCCTTTTAGGAGATTGTTAAAAGGCCTTAGTTTTGGTTCTTTAAAGACCTCAACTTTTAAGGGCAAGATGTAAGTGTCAGTTGGCCTATATCTGCACGTCATTAAAATGTTTTCATGTTGCTATATGGAATTCTACATCCTATTCTTTGCTAGTGAGATCTTAATTGAGTTCTCAATGCCTTCCATACTTTAGCTTTCAAACTGCACTGAGACACAAAGCTAGAAATTAGAATGCAGCTTGTGCCCAATTTGTGTCCAATATAGAAATTAGTCATGTTTCTGTTTCACAATCCATTTGCTAAATTCATAAAAACTAGTTGGAGCTTGTGCTGCACAATTTCTGCCTAGTTTTTTCAGATCTACAACGACTTGACCTGTGGTCCTTAAAGGGACTGCATGAGACCACGCAAGAAACCAAGTAAGTTTATTTATACTTACCTCAGTTTGGAGGCAGAAGAAGCAAGAGTGCTTCTCCTGCTCCCACATTAACACTGCGGACTGGCTTGGCATCTAAACCAGATGAAATTGGGATGGCCTAGCGTGGTAAGGAGCATTGCTGTTTTTACAGTGAGGCTCTCTTTGACCTCTGGGTGCAGAGATTGTTTCCCTGCACCCATTTGGCACTCAAAAAACAGCTTAACCCAATTTCTCCCTATTTTTGAGATAGGAGTGTTTTTAACCAAATTCCTTTATCTCTAGTTCTTTAGGTAGAAGGCTTTCTTATGCCCCTCATGAGTTTGTTTCATTCATATTTTGAGATCCATCTTCTGCTTGTCTTCACAAAACAGCTTAGCAGTAAAGTTTCGATCTTGGCTTGTGATTTACTTTTCAACAATTGTGATGCGTTACAATGCAAGTCCCATCGATGGAGCTGATGATCTTTTTATAGCCCATTTGAAAACAAGTGATGCAGTCAAAAGCTATGATCAAAACAGAATGATTGGGCAGCTGTGGAAAAGTACTTGCTCCCATTGGTTCTGGAGAAGTTGAATTCCTACAGTATGCAACAAATGGCCGAATGAAGAAAATCCTTCTGGCTCTACAAGGAAATATTGTGCCTCCCCTCTCCCCCTTTTCCATCCCCACCCTGAATGATATCTCCCGACTCCCCTCCCCTGAATATAAGGGACCATTACTTTGGTTCCCCAGCTACATCCTGCTACCACCCAACATCCTGCTGGCCAGCTGGCGCTTCCCTTGGCGTTTTCCATTCATCTTAGCCCCTGCCTTTACACCTCCCATCAACCGCTAAAATCAGCCCTTATGTATTTTCATTCAGCCACTGGGCTATTCACATTTTCTGAAGGTTTGTTTCATTCAAACTGAGGAGTTCTGAGGCATCCAAGCAGGCGCTTCCCCATTCAAAGCGTATATTTCATTCACCTGCATCACAGCTTTTAAATCCCTTTACCCTTCACCCAGGACTGGTTTATTTTGCCTTACTGGTTTCTTGCATCTCCTATTGAAAAGAATGTTACAGAATTAGTGAAGCACCAACATAAATAAAAAGTAATAGATCCCAAAGTACACCATTTTTAATTTTACTTGTCACTATTCCTTATACACCCCCTCCACCCTTCCCTGCAATATTCTTTCTTCTGGTTGGCCTAATATCTTCCTTCCTAGATTATTTTGTCTGGTTTCTAGATCACTAACTGAATTGCTGCAGAAAAGTTCGAGGCTGGTGCATGAACAAACCACAAGGGATTATGGGAAACCAATTGGTGAGATCATCAAACTTAACTGCCTGCTTTCTCAGGCTGGGGTCCGGCATCCATCTCCGATAAAGAATGTGACATGATTAATGAAGCCCATTGCTCTACAAAACACCTTTACCAGGTAAGTAAATCAATATCCCCTTTCCTGGGCAAAAATCGCTTACAAAGAACTTCATGATTCTCTGTTGTGGGCTTTGCTTACACCTGGCGCCAAGAATGTACTCACCATTGTGCTTTTACATATTTAGGGCTTTATTCTCAAAGGATTGTCCTTTACTGCAGTTTTTATTGCAGCCCTCACCAGCCCACCAGCTTTATTGGCAATACAGCATAATAACTGGTTTCCATCTCAATCTGCAATGTGAAGAGTATGCATTTAAGTTACATCTGAGTCATTGTAGGTGATGCATTACAATGCAAGTCCCATTGATGGAGCTGATTTACTTTATATAGCTCATCTGAAAACAAATGGTGCAGTCAAAAGCCATGATCAAAACAGTATGATTGGGCAGCTGTAGTAAAGTACTTGCTCTCATTGGTTCTGGAGAAATTCAATTCTGACAGTTTACAACGAATGGCCAAATGAAGAAAATCGTTTTGACCCTACAAGGAAGCTTTGTGCCTCCACCCTCCCCTTTTTCCATCCCCACCCTGGATGACATCCTCCGACTCTCCTCCCAACCACCTACCTTAATATAGGAACCGTTACTTTGGTTCGCCAGCTACATCCTCCTGCCACCCGACGTCCCGCTGGCCAGCTAGCGCTTCCCTTGGCGTTTGCCATTTAGTTTGGCCCTTGCCTTTACGCCTACCATCAAGAGTTAAAATCAGCCCTTTTGTATTTTCGTTCAGCCACTGGGCTCTTCACATGGAAGCTCAATGCAGTCTTATATGAATTGACAATCCTATAAGGAAAAAGCTGCCTTTTGTTTTATTTTAAAAACTGGCATGTACCCAGATCTCTGGCATACATTGCTGAATTGAGCATTGCAGAGAGCTAGAAAACTTCCAGCAGGCAGTGTGAATTTTGAGGAAAGAAAGGCTTCCCTATCAAAAAAAAAATACCAAGCACCTGTGTTTGTATTTGTGTAATCCAGTAACATAAAAGATCTTGGCTTAAAGTAGCACAGAGGATGGTATTTTGGCAGGGTCCTTGGAGCATGACTTAAGCAAAGAGGGTGTAAGGATAACAATTCAAAAAGCTGAAAATGCCAGTGTACCTTTGTACAGCCAGATCCAATAAATATAACGATAAATATAGTCTCCAGAGAGAGAAGCAATCCAGACACCCCTAGATATTAGCTGGGATCGCACCAATGGTGCACCAATCTGTATTCATAGTGAAATGAAGAGTCAAGAAGAGAGAATAGCTACAAAAGGCTTCAAACATTGTTAAAAATTACAACAGTCCCATTTTTTTTTCTTGTGGTGACATAGGACAATTGTTAAACTCTTATTTCTTCAATTTATGATCCAGCTGTTTGCCTTGGGCTCAGGCTAAAGATAACAGCTTAAAATTGACAAAATAGAAGTTATAAAATGAAGCAGAGCCTCTAAAAGATAGCCAAAAATGTTTCCTGTAAGGTACTTCTAACTGTGATTTACTTGCACTTTTCAAAGGGTGGACCTGGAATAGTAAGAGTGCCATTGAGCAACACTGCAGGTCATTAAATGGAAGACAATGTGGAATTCCAAGCATTGGACCTATGACAAACACATGCTCATGTGCAGCAGCCAAACTATCTCCACAGGGAGCTACCAGGCTGATAGGACATCAGCAGCCTGTTCTTGGTTCAGCCAGCTTCAATAGCCTCACATTGTACAGATGAGGTCAAACAAAACAAATCCATATTGGTCTCAGTAACCTTAGAAACAGGCAGATCATTTATATTATCACATTATGACAAACAAAATAAATACTTCTACTGGTCTCTAGGAACTGTTGTTTAGAACATAATTTTGCCACCTTAGCCAAGAAACAATGGTTTCCTTGGAGCATTTCTAATGATAATGGACTTCAGTGGGAAGTAGCAATGAGTGGATCGAGCAAGGACGGAAGGTTGGAGGTAGTCAGTTGGGATGGGTTAAGGGGAGTGTGAAGCTCAGACAAGGAAGATGGAAGAGTAGAGCGGGAAGACAACATAGCACAAAACAAAAGGGTAGAGCAGAAGTAGAGCTCCATCACGTGAATATAACTTTTTTCAAAAATATACTTTATTCATAAAAATCTGTTTTAAAAAAAAAAGTTACAAAACAGTTCCAGGTTGGCATTCCAGGAAGTGCAAAAGAAATCAGTTCTCTTCAGTACAGAATATGCGTTGCCTCACAATCATTTCATTCCATTTGCATTACCCAGCAAAACCATATTTTGGTGCATATAGTCAGAGGGGTTTTACACAAGTTCCAGCCCCGCTTAGTTCACTATGGCGGGAGGCCTTACACAGTGGCCCTTCCCCATTGGGCCTTTGTGGTGTCTGGCCCAAGCTTTAGTGCGTCCCTCAGCACATAGTCCTGGACCTTGGAATGCACCAGTCTGCAACACTCAGTCATAGACGACTCTTTGCACTGGAAGACCAGAAAATTTCCGGCAGACCAAAGAACATCTTTCATCGAGTTGATGGTCCTCCAACAGTAGTTGATATTTATCTCTGTGTTCGTTCCTGGGAACAGACCGTACAGCACAGACTCCTGTGTTACAGAGCTGCTTGGGATGAAGCTTAACAAAAACTATTGCATCTCTTTCCACACCTGCTTTGCAAAGGCACATTCCAGAAGGAGGTGGGCAACAGTCTCTTCCTCACCACAGCCAGCTTGAGGGCAGCGTGAGGAGACAGTGAGATTCCAGGCGTGCAGGAAGGATCTGACGGGGTGAGCCTTTCTCACCACCAGCCAGGCTACGACTTGGCGCTTGTTTGAAAGTTCTGCTGATGAGGCATTCTGCCAAATAACTTTGGCAGTCTGCTCAGGGAACCATTCGACAGGATCCACTATCTCCTTTTCCCGTAGGGCCTTGAGGACTTTCTGTGCAGACCACTGCATGATGGATTGGTGGTCAAAGGTGTTTTCCCGCAGAAACTTTCCCACGGAGGATAGGTGGCGCGGCACGGTCCAACTGGATGGAGTGTTACGCGCAATGTGGCCAGTCCCAACCTTCGGGACAGATAGAAGCTTAGCACGTAGTGACGCTTGGTGTTTGCGTACTGAGGTTCTATGCAGGCAAAGGTGGCTATCAGGATGAGGGCGACGTTGGGTACATTTTTCCCCCTTTATCCAGAAGTTTAAACATCGTGTCCCTGCAGACACAGTCCATTTTGGATCTCCAGATAAAGCGGAAGATGATTCGAGTGACCACCACAGTGCAGGAGTGGGGTATGGACCAGATCTGCGCCACGTACAGTAACATGAACGCCTCGCACCTGATGACCAGGCTCTTACCCGCAAGGGAGAGAAAACGCTGCTCCCACATGCTCAGTTTATGGTGTACCATGGCTGCTCGGTCCTTCCAGGTCTTGGTGCATGCCCCGGCCCCTCCAAACGATATCCCCAGCACCTTCAGGTTCCCAAAGAACATGGCATCACCCTTGCCGCGATTTACTTTGGCTCCCGAGGCCACTTCAAACTAGTTGCAAATGCTCATCAGCCTGCGAATGGACAGCCGATCGGAGCAGAAGACAGCAATGTTGTCCATGTGCAGGAGCTTTTACCTGAGTGCCTCCACTGCCTGGGATTGTCACCCATCTTATGCCCGCATTCTTCCTAATGGACTCAGCAAAAGGTTCAATATAGCAAACAAACAAGACGGGAGAGAGGACAACCCTGTCTGACTCCAGATTTGATCAGAAATCCTTCTGATTCCCACCCTTTGATTAAGACTGCGCTACTGATGTTTGTGCAGAGCAGTTGGATCCAATTGCGGATTCCATCCCCAAACCCCATTTTGGAGAGCACGCCCATCAGGTATGTGTGCGATATCCTGTCAAAAGCCGCCTCCTGGTCCAAGCTGATGAGGCAGGTGTCCACTCCCCTGTCCTGTACATAGGCAATCCCTGAGTAGCGCGAGGCTATTCGAGATCTTCCTGCCGGGTACAATACAGGTCTGATCAGGGTAGATCACCAACTCCCGAGCAGACTTGACCCGACTGGCGATGACTTTGGACAGAATCTTGTCTACATTAAGCAGTGAGATGGGCTGCCAATTTCTGATTTCCGCCCTCTCCCCCTTCCGTTTGTAGATGAGGGTGATAATGCCTTTCCTCATGGATTCTGACATGCTGCCAGCCAGAAGCATACTCTCGTACGCTTCCAGCAGGTCTGGACCGATCCAGAGTCCCACAGACTCGAATACAACTCAACCGGTAAGCCATCGCTTCCAGGAGTTTTATTCGTCTTGAAGGAACTGACGGCCTTTGTCAGCTCGTCCAGAGTTAGCAATTTGTCCAGACTCTCCTGCATACTGTCATCTAAGACGTCCATGATAGATAACAGGAAAGACTGGGAGGTCGTGCTGTTTGTAGCCGGCATAAAAGGATTTGCTAATCCTTAGTATGTCAGATTTCGATAGTACAGAGCTCTCTGTGTGTATCTTTTGGAAGAAGAAACGTGAGCACGTCTCATCCTGCTCAATGGACCGGACTCTGGACTGGAAGATGATCCTGGAGGCCTCTGTGGCAAAAGCGAGGCCTGCTGGCTCTTCCCCTCTTGGAGATCCTCCTTGACCTTGACCCCCATCGACTGCAGCCGGAGCAGATTCTGCATTCTTTCCTGGAGTCAGAACATTTCCCTCTGTCTCTCTCTCTCTCACCTTCTGAACATCTTTGAGGATAAAGAACCTCTGTGGCGGTGCAGTGGTTAGCACCACAGCCTCACAGCTCCAGCAACCCGGGTTCAGTTCTGGGTACTGCGTGTGTGGAGTTTGCAAGTTCTCCCTGTGATCGTGTGGGTTTCCGCTGGGTGCTTTGGTTTCCTCCCACAGCCAAAGACTTGCAGGTTGATAGGTAAATTGGCCGTTGAAAATTGCCCCTAGCGTAGGTAGGTGGTAGGAGAATTGAGGGAAGGTGGGGATGTGGTAGGGAATATGGGATTAATGTAGGATTAGTATAAATGGGTGATTGATGATCAGCACAGACTTGGTGGGCCGAAGGGCCTGTTTCAGTGCTGTGTCTCTCAATGACTCTATGTTTGCCTTGATCGCTTCCCACAAGTGCACCAGAAACTCTAAGAGGGTTTTCACGGTTCTCCAACCTTTGTAATCCCTTTTGAGTTCCTCTGGGGTCAGCGATGTTATATTCAGCTTCCATGTCTCCCTGCCAACCCGCTGGTTGTCCTGTAAGTGACAGTCAGGCAGTAAGAGGCAGTGGCCAGACAAGCTGGGAGGCTTCCTCTTCCAGCTCCTTTACATTCTACTGCTTCTTTTGTAGGTATCAACTTTCCAGCCTTTCCTCGTCTGATGAGGAGCAGCTGCCGTAGTCCGTCTCAGACGGTAGCCTCCTCTTGCCACTGGTTTGGATGGTGACCTGTCCTTTTTTCTGGGGCTTCTTCTTTGTGGTTCTCCTTTTGACCACTGCCACTGACCCTCTGCTGCCTCCTCCACTGTCTGTTGAGGAGGAGTTTCTGGGCACGGGTAGGTGTTGGGTCACTTGTTGCAGCTGCCTCCCCCCTTTCTTCTTAGATGGATTTTCTTGGCTGGGGGGAGGGTTGCTGGTCTCCTTCGCAGCACCAGGCGTCTTCACTGTTCCTTGAACATCACATTGAAATAGCCACTGCTGGGGAAGTCCTGCAGGCAGAAGATGTCCGCAGCTTGGAATCCACAGCATTCAGTCAGGATTCTCTTAAAGAGGAAGGCGTGGTCAATGGGTGCACTTCCTTCGCTATCTTTCACTGCCACCCTAACGGTGTTACGCGCCCCCTGGCCTGGAGCTCTGTTGTTGGTTGCAGCCATTTTTTGCTTGAAGCTTTCCTGGGGCAGGCACTAAAACCCCAACCAACTGGAAAACAAAAACCACGTTAGATCTCCAATCCCAAAGGGCGAAATGCCATAAAAACGACACTGAACCTCCCCCCACCCCCAAACAAAAAACACAAAAACACCACTGATAATGATCTCTCCGCTGCCAGATAAGTATCAAGTGAATATACAACTAGCACATTGCTATCGAGCTCTTGGATGTCTATCTCGATTCAGCTCATTGAACAACATGGCAACAGATGCTCTAAGCCACCATACAGTTCCTTTGTATGAATGGAAGATTCATAGTTATTTCTGCAATTCCTGTGGTATGGGGCTATTCAGAGCTAGACCTATTTGTATCTTTGAACTTATTTCTGTTCCTAGATAAGGGACATATTTGCCTGAAAGTTGTATTGCCTCTTGGTACATGAATTTGCATACAAATTTCCTTTGTTACTGTGGTCTCCACTGTGCTGCACAAAGCACACTCAGAAAAGACAAAATGCCACTCTAATAATCTAATTACACCAGCTGTAGTTTTGGCCATACAGGCCTGCATCAACTTGCCTCAGGTGAGATCTGCTCTTGCAGCTCAGGGAGACAGAAGTCAGATTCTACACCTGGAATTAGAGTATTTCTCACTGACAGCATGATTGTCAGCATATAGGAAAATATTTTCTTTAATGGTAGTTTATACTTTGATTAGTTCCTATAATACATCCAATAAAAGGGCTTTCAGAAGAAGTTTATGGTCTGCCACCAAGTCAATTACCTCCAATATGTAGTATATATCATAATTTATTAATACCTACAATATTTGTGTGAACTGGAATTAACCCCTACTTTCATTTGTATGTTTGGGCTATCGTAGCCTTTCATGAGCCACTGGCCTCAAAGCTAATTAGAGAACATCCTTTGAGATCTCACAGCATATAGACAGAAAACTACACCAGATAGAACTCTAAAATAAAAGCAAAATACTGCAGATGCTGGAAATCTAAAATAAAAACAGAAAGTGCTGGAAATACTCAGCAGGTTTGGCAGCATCTATGGAAAGAGAAGCACTTCTCTCTCCACAGATGCTGCCAGACCTACTGAGTATTTCCTGCACTTTCTGTTTTTCTACCAGATAGAACTCACTTGTTTCTAAATTAGGACATCAATGTAGTTCTGAAGTGCATGTCCCCACAGTTTGAGCCACTGAGTATGCAATTTAAAGTTCCTGATGTTGAGAATAGGACTGTTAGCAACAGTTTCAGCTTTCAAAATTAGGGCATCTTAATGTAGATCAACCTTATTTGATTTAGCAAAAAGAGGACTTCTTAGAACTCGCCTAGGAATTAGCCCAGACTTTTTTCCAGTTTCATCTAAATCAATAAATTGTTCTTCCCTTGCTTTATCTGTATTTTATGGCAGAAAGATGCTTGGCAAATCAGTAACAAAACAGTGGATAGCAAAATGGCTGGTAGAATGCATTCTTCACTGCCGTCATTGTCGTCAGCTGTCCCTCAATTCGAGGATGACGTCTACTCAAGGTCACTTGTTCCTGCCATGGATCTTCAGGTGACTGAACAGGCCGATTCTCAACCCACAGACCTTTGGGCACAGGAGCAGGACGTCCCATGAGGTAGAAGGATCCGGAGTGCAGGACTTGCTTCCTTTCCTTCTCTGCCGCCGCTCTGCTTCATCATTAAGGCACTTGGACTCAAAGCATGATGCAGCTTGATGGACAAGTTGTCACCATTTTGAACAATTGGTAATAAGCTCCTCCCAGTCATCAATGTCAATGCTGCTGCGCTTCAAAGAGTGTCTTTGAACCGTTTTCTTTGTCCTCCCCTGGAACGCTAGCTATTTCAAAGTTGATAAAACAGGACCCGGTGAGGGAGATAGTTTTTGGCCATGTGGACAATTCGCAGTCTATCGAAGTTGGTTTCACAGGAGTTTTGCCCGAATGCTTGTGGAGCTGGCTTTAAGAAGGACACTTGCGTTTGTTCGACTGTGCTCCATTGAATCCAGAGGATGCGGCAAAGGCATTGCTGATGGAATTTCTCTAGCACTCTTATGCGTCGCTGAGACACAGTCCAGGTCTGTACACTAGGACTTTTGTTGACTTGTGGAGGTTTTTGTTGTCAAACGTTCGCTGTTGTAGTTTGTAGAAGGCTGGGCTGGCGCGGCTGATCCAGTGTTGGATCTCCTCGTCAATGGTGGCCTTTTGGGAGAAGTGGCTGCCAAGATATGGGAAGTGCTCAACATATTCCAAAGTCTCTCCTTCAACATATATGGGAAGTGGAATATTTGACTGACTAGGTGTGGGTTGATAGATGCATTTTGTTATGGCAACATTCAAGGACAGGCCGAGTCTCTTGTATGCAGAATTGAAGAGATCGAGAGTGGCTTGCAAATCTGGTGCAGAGTGAGCAATGACACTGCATCATCCGCAAACTAGATCATGTATGTCTATGGTGGTCAGTTTAGTTTTGGCACGGAGGCAACTGAGGTTAAAAAGTTTTCCATCTAGGTGGTATTTAATACTCTCACCAGAGGGCAGCTGATCTTTCACGAGGTGAATAGCCACTGTCAGGTAGATTATCAATAGCATGGAGGCAATTCAGGAGAATGCGTGCCAGGATTTTCCCTTCTATGAACAAGAGGGAAATAACTTGATAGTTTCCATAGCATGATTATTCTTCACTACCACTGTATAACAGGCCAGCAGTTGAGTCGAATTATGGCCTGTTTTGTGCATTTCACAACTACTGTCTGGATAGCCCCTTCTCATTTTGTGTCTTTTTCCTGGATACTAGCTTCATTGGATGCATGAAGTATTGCTCACACAATACCTAAATATTGCTGTTTAAATTTGGAATGTGCACAGGATGGGAGTTTTTGGCAGATCTATTTGGCAACAGGGCCTCCCTCCTGCTAAATTCTGTACTCAAATGTGGCTTCTATGGAATGTGAAAGATGCTCAAATGAAGAAAGTGTTATGACTAGGTGAGAAAGGGGTCTAGGGTTCCCTCTTAGCCTTCACTGGGTCTTATCGTAACAGGGTTTAATTTTAACCACACCGTGTTTCTAGCTCCCCCTTGGTGAATCCTTGTTCACTGCTTTCCAACTATAAAGCAAAGAAACCAACACACACACACACACACACACACACACACACACACACACAGGTTTTCTTAGCTTTCCAGGAGAAAGTTTGAAATTTATTAAACTTAAACTCTAATTTGGTTAACGCCTACGGATACACGACGCGTCCACACTAGCGTGCATACACACATGCAGATAGAGACAGAACAGAGCAGAAGAAATAAAGTGGAAAGGCAATCTCTGAAGAGCGTTTTTGTTACAGATCTTCAAGCTCACTTTAGAGTCATAGAGAGATACAGCACTGAAACAGGCCCTTTGGCCCACCATCAACCACCCATTTATACTAATCCTACATTACTCCCAAGTCTCCTACCACATCCCCACAATTCTCCTACCTGCACTAGGGGCAATTTACAATGGCCAATTTACCTCTCAACCTGCAAGTCTTTGGCTGTGGGAGGAAACCAAAGCACCCAGCAGAAACCCACACAGTCACAGGGAGAACTTGCAAACTCCACGCAGGTAGTACCCAGTACTGAACCCAGGTCACTGGAGCTGTGAGGCTGCGGTGCTAACCACTGCGCCACCCCAAATTATAGCTAGAGCTTGCTTTTTGTTGGGGCCCAGTATTCCTCTTAAACTTTGTTGGCTGTAGGAAACTTTTCTCTCTTGGGGTTCATGTGTCTTCACTGGATTTGGAGTTCTGTGAGAAAGAGATGGGAGCAGAGAAGTGAGGCTCTGGCAAGCCAGCCAGGAGAGGTCTTTTCAGTCCGAGATCAAACAGACACTCTCAGTTCAAACTGTTTGTGCAATTCAGAAAAACCCAGGTTGCCAAGCAGGTTAGTCATGTGACTAGCTGGTCTGTTAATGGATTCTCTGGTCTTAGCTGACCCTGGAATGTCTCTTCTTACACACAATACCTGGTGCTCAAAGTCCATTGTGGGTTAAATTGGAGTAGGGAATCGCCCCTTTTTCCTTCCAAGCACTGGCTGTTGGTGTGCAAAAATGTTTTTCAGCCAAAGACCTGGTGATTTTTTAACAAGTCCTTTCTTCACTTCAACAGTTTGAAATTTAATGTCCATATGGCGAAAGGCAACGTTTGCTGACAACACAGCCACTAGGTGGCGCTGTACTAGCAAATGCCGCCTCTTCCATTGAAATGTCACTGTCTGCTACATTTAGGCAGCTGCCAGAATTAAAGATGGTGCTGTTCAATTTATCACAGGAAATGCTTATGGCTAGTTAGTTCTAGCAAACTAACCTTACATTAAGTTGGATGGAAGCCCAGAAATATACTAGTATGTAGAATAGGATACTAACTGAGATCATTTAATCAGATCCACTTAATATTCCAGTAATCCTATTAAATACAAAAGGAATTTTATGATTAAATTTCCATGTTCTGATACTTTTAGGAGATAGTGAATTGGCACCCCAATCGATGGAGAAGAAAATTGGGCAGAGTATAAAATGTGCTGCCAATTCGTTATCCACATTTTATATGACTGACCAGGACTGATTTCACCCCAACTCAGCTACTCGCTCCAGACCTCGCTGCCACCCCCCCGACCCCCACCACCACTCCCTGGCCGATTCTCCTCGCTTCGCGCCACCTCCTCCCCCCAGCTCTAGGCTGCGCCACTTCCCACCTCTCAGCCACTAGCTCCCACGTTTGATCGTTCTCCGTACGCCGCCCGAAAAAGTCGGGCCGCGATGGGTGACGGGGTGACATAGGAGCGAGTGGCCAAGAGGAGGGAAGTGGCGGGGCCTAGAGCTGGTGGGGGGGGTGGTGCAAGTGGGGAGCAACGGGCCGGTGAGTGGGGTGGCGCAAAGCGAAGAGAGGGGAACAATTGGCCAGGGGAGTGGGGGGGGGGGGGAGCAGCCAGGTCTGGAGCAAGCGGCTGAGGGTGGGGGGGGGAGGAAGTGTTGAGCAAGCAGCGGAGATCGAGCACCAGCTTCAAAGGGGCAAAGACCGATGATGCTTTATCGCGCATGCACGAAGACCAGACGCATGCATGGAGACCGACCAGGCGCGGATGTGCAATGATGTTGGCGCTACGCGATGACATTATCCTGCGCTTGTCATACTTAGTCCTGGCAAGACCTAGGCTGCGCATGTGTGCAGCTTGGAGAATTGTGATGATGTCAGTGGGCACTGCATTGTCAGGAGTCACTTTGATGGTGAAATTAATATGCCTCATTCTTGGCAGGTGGGAGTCTAGCATGACAAAAGATAGATTATTAATCTTGTATAGACTCCTTCATTCTTTCATGGGGAGGATTCATGTCTATGTCTAACAGCATCTCAAGCCCAGATGACATTTTTTTGGCTTGGTTTTCAATTTCATTGTGCAGTTAATTAGATCACCTTTTGGCACCTGGTACAACACAGGGTTAGGAGGTCATACATAACTCTGTCCAATGGAGCTGCACCCATCCAGACAAGTGAAGAGTATTTCATCACATTTCTGACTTGTGCTTTGTAGGTGGTAGACAGGTTTTGGGGAGTAAGGAGAACTCCCCACAGAATACCCAACCTCTGACCTGCTCTTGTAGCCATGGCATTTAGGTGGCTGCTCCATTTGAATTTCAGGTCGGTGCTGGCCCCAGGATGTTGATGGGGAACTTGCCAGTGATAATGCCATGTTGTCTAGGTCTTGCGACATGCAGGAATATACTGCCTCATTATGGAAGTGAATGGAACTGAACACTGCAATCATCAGTGAACAGCCCTAATTCTGACCATAGACATTGAACTAGAATATGATTAGTACAGGTGGAGCTATACTCTGCCACCTTCAGAAGAGAACATAATGCAAGCTCTGAATTAAAACATATTGTTAAAGTGTCTTGAAATAGGTTCAACATCATTTGTACAGGAAATCACTGAAGGAATTAGTATTTAATGATAAAATACATTTAAGCTTTGTTTATATTTTTTAATCACCTTGTTTTGTTTTCTAGTATTCCAAATGAAAGCCACAAAAGATATTGAAGACTATTATGAGAAGATGAAGAGGGCTGTTAATGAAAGAATTCCTGCTGGTGGTTATTACGAGAAGGCAAAGAGGGATCTAGATGAGGATGAGGATGAAGATGAGGACTATGAGGATGAGGATGATGATGACGATGATGACGATTCTGATGTTGATTATGATGATTCAAACACCAAAGCTAAGCGACATGTGCACAGAACAAAAAAAGCATTAGATGAAGAAAGGGAGAAGAGAGAGTACGAGTATTATTCTCGTGGGAAATTTGCCAGGGATATTGATGACTATGTGCGTTAGTTACAGCATTAGTGGTCCATTGCTTTGTCAGATGTTCAAAATGTAATTTGTCAATACAGTGCCTGCCTAAAAGACGTAGTAAGAGGAAATAAAGATTTCTACATGTGTCCATTTGATTTTGTTGGTCATAAACTTTACATTGGTAGTTTGAGCTTAGAGTTTGCAGTTGGTAACCTGATCACCTTTATTGCAGAATTCATTTGGATTTGAGTGTAATTTGAAACACACTCATATCTCTGGAGCTCTGTACATAAGAAGTTCAAGGGGCTTTAATCCTAAGTCAACAGAAAAAAGCCTCCCTCGATTCTTTCCGTTAGAAGCTATTGGTCTGAAAATCAATCAAGATTTCCGCTCAAAGCAATAAAGGGGTTTTAGGGATGCTGCTGAGCTCTGGCATACGCTTTCACTATTCAAAAAGATTTCTGGATAATCTATTCATTTCTGATGGGTAACCTCTCAACATATGTGGATAGAAATATGGCAGAAACCTATTCATCATGTGTATTTGCATATAAAAGAAGTTATGGTGCAAGATTGCAGAATCACCAAGGAGCCACATTTGCAGGTTGAATGAGTGAGAGATAGGATTATGAAATATTGTAACTCTGATTTTACAATCTGTGCTCCTTGCATGTGCAGCCCTCTGCTGGGGGACAGGATGGTGGAATCACTTCAACTATCTTTCCTGATAATTGATCGTAAATCACTTTGTTAATAAATATAAAATAATAACACCGGAGTTGTTAACTTGCAGGTAAAAATTGTGCCTGAATGATATAAAGTGCTGTTGTAGTGACATCCATGATGGCAGTTACTGCAGGAGCAAAGGTGAACCAAAAACATTTATGCAGATCTGTCTGTCACACTCGTGGCATTCGTATATGTTAAGTGCACCTCACACTTAAATGTATTAAACGTCATTTACAACATAGGAACAACTCACAATCAAGTTCAGCAGTGTAATTATGTTACTGGACTAATGAACCAAAGAAAATAAGTTCAGATCCTACACAGACTCGAATTTATATAGTGCTTTTCACAACCACTGGACATCTCAAAGCGCTTTTCAGCCAATGAAGTCCATCATGACAGTTTGTGAATTTGAGTTAAGTTTTTTAAAATTTGGAAGTAAAAAGATGGTATAAGTGAAAATGACATTAAAGCTGTCAAATTTCCTTTAATATCCTTTAGACTGCTGTCTTTAATCAGTGGGGCAAATATGTGACTCCAGCCCCTCACCAATGTGGTTGACTCTTAAGTGACTTAGTAAGCCACTCAATTGCATCAAAGAATAGCATTTAAAAAAGGTGGCCCACTACCACATTATCATGGCAACTAGGGATGAGCAATAAATAATGTCTTTGCCAATGCTGGTCACATTTCGAGAATGAATTTTTTAAATAAATAGGAAATAAGCAAGAACAAAAACTACCAACGAAGAAGTACCAAGAATATACTTAAACTACCAATCAAAAATCAGCAGTCAACAAGGAGAAGTGGAACCAATAAAATCATACAATATATATCTTGATAATCCTTTTAGCTGCCATCTTGTTTTGTCAGGTAATCCAAGACGATACAACTAAAAAAAATGTTTCATCACAGAAAAATGATTAAATTTACCCATATAATTACCTTTTGAGTGTTTGAAATTCTGCCCCCTCTCAAGCATCAACATCTTGAATATATAGGGCTTCCCATAGCTGCCACTGTCAATTCAATGAAGAGGAAGCAGACTATACTTTCCAGAATGCTCTAGTGTCACCTTGCCAGGATGCAACTTACGACTGATTCCCTTCTGATTGTACTGAATACAGAACGTTTTGAAATAGTATATAATACATGCTGGCATTTTTAATAATTTAATAGTAAGACTGGCCATTTACAGAGTAAGATGAGGTGTTTGTAAGCCTAAAACTAATCAATAACATTATGAGGGCCAATGAATGTTTGAAATGTAGTTGTGATTTTTTTTTAACTGAAATTAAAAAAGGCATGAATTGTGGATCTAATATGAGGAAAAATGTGATTATTTACAACTTGTACATATTCAAAACAGATACAGCAACAAAAACCTTTGGAGTGTTATGAAAGTGATTCTGTTTTTGTTAAAATATTTTTTGAGGAATTCATAGTCAAACTGAAGAAATGTTTGATCAATTTTTTTTCAAGAGCGTCATCAAGAGGACACTGAAAGAACTAGTTTGGCAGCAATGTTTACTGGTTGCCACATGACTCAAGTTAAAAATAGAACAGAAACCCTGGTAATTGGGGAAGATGTGTGCAGAGAAGTGTCAGTCACGTGCCCCTTGCTAGGACAGAACCCCAGCTAGGTCCAGCCTGTACCATCTATTTAAAAAGACTGCAGAAGGAGAAGAGAATTCCCAATGGAGAGAAGACCACAACCCAGCTCAGCTATCCAGCACTTCTCTAAAAGACCACTGTGTCAACTCACCGAGTCTCCTGTCTTTGAAGAAAAACCTGCTAAATTAATGCTCAATGTTGCCTGAAAATAACTGTTCTAAAAACTCATAAAAATATTGACCCGCCTACGTGTACTCAGAGGCTAGACTGTATGCTAGTTTTGGAACACAACATATCTCATATGCTGTTTTCTTCAAGAATGAGCAAGTATTCCACCTAAGTGGTTTTATTTTTGTCTGTAACAGCTCTGAACAAAAATCCCTTTTATTTTTCCGGTTAACCGGTGTGTGTGAGTAACTAAGGTAAAAAGGGAACTTTAAAATTTCAATCTGTGTGTTTATGCCTTACTTCATTACTGGTTAAGACTTGTTTTATAATAAAATGATAATTTTGTTGTTCATTAAAGAAACATGGTTCGTGTATCTTATTCTTGGAAAAATAGAGTATATGATTGACCATTAATTAAGTGGGAAATTTTAAATATATGTTGTGACCTGTGGAGATGTGGACCTAGAATAAACAGTGCACTCCTCCTGCCTTGGTTGCTACAGGAACTTTAATCCGTTCTCAACCATCTCGACTGCCATTTTCTCCATCCTACCTTGCCTTATGTGTAGGGCCCTACCAAATTCACCGTCAGATTTTACAAATTTCACGGTCATGGCATTTTAAGAATCATGAATTTCACGATTTCATGTATTTAAATTGTAAATTTCATGGTGTCACAACAAACCATGAAAATGATCAATTTAAAACAAAAAAAACTAGGAAGGTTTCTGATTTCATATGGCATTTATTGTATGTTCAAAAAGTATTGTTAAAAAGGTGACTATAAACAGGTCACCTTCTTTACTCACTGAAGTCAGTGGTTGAATGTGAGCAGATACATACATGTGTTCATTTGAGACTGCATCTCCTCACAATGTGTAGCAAAAACCTTCAGTAGGCAGTCCTGTCATAGTTTATTTGTACTTGGCAAGCAACTACCATTTTGCACATTATATTGAATGAATACTCGCAGTGATCAGGTTTTTCCAATGGTATGTTGGCACTTGCAAAAGCATCCACGAGTTCCATTGCAACCAATTTTCTGAGCTGTCTGTTGACTTCTTACAAAGAGATGAAATCGTTGCTTTTTTGTGTGTTTGTTTTCCAGCAATGTGGTGTCGGACGTTCTCTTTCTGCTGTGATGGCTTTCAGACGCTAAGTGGCGTCCGTATGTGATCCAACGAAACATTGCAGCATGTACAAATCAGTATACCACCACCGGCATCCAGAATTTGGCTTCCAAATTCTTTCACTCAATGTGTTTCTGTAATGGTTGTGGCCGTTTTTGATTTGCTCATTCTGGCATTCTCACTTCTCTGCCAATGCTTGAGACTGCTTCTCTCAAAACTGCACTGGAAGCCCTTCCTCATAGGCCAATCAGCTAGTTGAGTCTTGTGTCAATCACTAAAACGCGCGATGTTCACAACATGCCCAGCAATCAGAGATGAGCCTTGTGTCAATGAATAAAATGTGCAAAGTTCGCAAAATGGTCTAGTTAATAGGGGACCTGAGATTTTATTATCTGTGACACATTTTTCACAGCCGTGAATGTGGTAGGGCTCGACCTATCTGTGATTCCCTTAGATTCAGCATTGTTTTAATGTACTACTGTGTATTGTGCGACCACCGCCCCCCGAATCTTTCTAGTTATTTTGCACATATTAACATCTTCCTCTCCTACTTCCTGGTTTAATGGCCCTGGTGTAATAGGCCGGCTGAGATGTTTCGGACGGATTTGAAACTTTCAGCCAATCGGGTATGAAGCAAAATCGAAAGTGATTGTTCGGGGAGAGCGGAAGAGCTTCGGAACGATACTGATCGGATCCTCCATTCTGAGTGGACTAACAAAGAAGGATGGAGACAGCAGGTAAATAAATGTCTGTAACTGGCCCGTACGTCTGGAGAGCGGCCAAAGGAAGTAGAGCCTGTATCTGCCCTCGGCTTTTCCATGAATTTAGTTCTGCTCATTTTCAACTATTGATTAATAGCTGTAAGTGCCCAGATCTGGTTCGAGAGAATCGCACTGAACGACCGTTTAATGCGAGTCTCAGGCGAGACACTAGATTTGAGGGCATCTCATTGAGAAGGTGGGAGTTACCTGTGTAGATCTGCTGCAAATATTGGCCCTGGTTTCGTGGTGGGCTGCGAATAATGGGCGCTAGCTGTTCATTCCAGTTACCTTTGGCTCAAACTTCTGCACTGGAACTTGTATCTTTCTGTATCTTTAAAAAGCTAAAAAAAAATTGGCGTCCTCTACAGAACATTGGGGACCTGTGTGAACAGGGCAAGCAGCGTCTCCCTTATCAATCCGTTTAAAAACTGTATACAGGCTCTAATTTTTGTAAAATTTGGTTGTCTAAATTTTAGGATTCTTCTGTCAAGTTGATTTTCAAAAATTGATCATTATTAGGTACTTTCACTCTCAATACAATTAAGACATTATCACAATTAGCTGAATTCCAATAAGTCATACGCCCATGAACAAAAGCTTTGTTTTGAAAGTTTCTGTAACTGTCACCCTTTCTCTAATTCTTTGTCTTTTTTATTCATTCACGGGATATGGCCACGCTGGTACGGCCGACATTTATTGCCTATCTTTATTGTCCTTGAAAAAGCATAAACATAGAAACATAGAAAATAGGAGCAAGAGTAGGCCATTTGGCTCTTCGAGCCTGCTCCGCCATGGTGAGCAGCCTTCTTGAATACAACTCAATGGCTTGCTAGGCCATTTCAGAGGGCAAATAAGAGTCAACCACATTGCTGTAGTTCTGGAGTCACATATAGGGTGGACTGCGTAAGGACAGCAGATATCCTTCCCTAAAGGACATTAATGAACCAGCTGAGTTTTTATGACGACCTTGTAGTTTCATGGTGACCATTACTATTACTAACTTTTTATTTCAGATTTTATTTCGTTAATTGAATTTAAATTCCCCAGTTTCTGTGGTGGGATTTGAACTCATGTATCTGGATCATTAGTCCAGACTTCTGCATTATTAGTCCAGTGACATAATCACTATGCTGATGTTCCCTTAAAAAAAATTATTTTATCCTATTCATCCAAAAATAACATTCAGTTCATTTTAGATGTATAAAGTATAATTTCTGGCATGAGCTTTCTGGGCCAGATTGGAAATTCTGCCATGTGCTGCTTTAATAGTCAGAAAATATGGGCAATGTGCACCTGAATTTCTGGTCTGAGCTGCTGGTGGGTGAGGCACCCTGCCAAGCGTGCAACCTCATAAAATACCACATTACTACATACACACAATATACACACCGCTACTTGCATTCTGAGTAATAATCTACTCATTGAACCTGTTAGTAATAATCTGTTCACTGAACCTGTACAGTAGCAGCTTTAGGAATAGTCCACTCGCTGAACATGTATAGTAACATAATTAGTAATACACCATCCACTGACCCTGTACAATAAAAATGTTAGTAATATACTACTCCTTTAGCCTGTACAATAGCACTTTACAACTCCTTCATTCATTGACTCCGTACAGTAATATTGTATAAAGCCTGCACTCACTAACCCTATATAGTAACACAGATAGTAATACTCTGCTCACTGATCCTGTACAGTAACACTTTGGTAATATTACACTCAATGACCTAGTAAATCAGTATCCAGCTCACCTGTGTTCAAGTCACGTACAAATAGAATAGCAAAAACCATCAAAGTTTATTTTCTTAATTTCAGACCAGAGACTGAAGCGCCTGAGAATAGATTTACTGAATGGACTCAGCAGCGGTGTCATTGCTGATCTGGTCGATGAAATGCAAGGGGCAGAAGTGATCAATACTTCAGAATCTGAAAATATTCTCCAAGCAAATTCAACAACGAAAAACAAGGCGAGAGATCTTATAGACACCGTTTCAAGAAAGGGAGCAAAAGCCAGTGAAAAATTCATTCAGAGTTTGAACAGAGCTGACAAAGAGCTATGCGGAAAACTGGGCCTTGATCTGGCAGAAAGTAGGTAAAGAACAAAATAGTGAATGTGGGCACGGTGACTAAGTACGAACAAAGGTTTCAGAGTAGGAATGGGATCATATCATGTAAAGTGGGAAGATGCATTCAATCAGCAGTCCCAAACCAGGGGAGCTGTGTACTCACACTTTCAATTTCCAATCCACAGGAGCTGTGTACTCACACTCTCAATCCCCAATCCACAAGAGCTGTGCACTCACACTCTCAATCCCCAATCCACAGGAGCTGTGTACTCACACTCTCAATCCCCAATCCACAGGAGCAGTGTACTCACACTCTCAATCCCCAATCCACAAGAGCTGTGTACTGACACTCTCAATCCCCAATCCACAAGAGCTGTGTACTCACACTCTCAATCCCCAATCCACAGGAGCTGTGTACTCACACTCTCAATCCCCAATCCACAGGAGCTGTGTACTCACACTCTCAATCCCCAATCCACAGGAGCTGTGTACTTTCTCTCAATCCCCAATCTACAAGAGCTGTGTACTCACACTCTCAATCCCCAATCCACAGGAGCTGTGTACTCACACTCTCAATCCTCAATCCATAGAAGCTGTGTACTAACACTTTCAATCCCCAATCCACAGGAGCTGTGTACTCACACTCTCAATCCCCAATCCACAAGAGCTGTGTACTCACACTCTCAGTCCCCAATCCACAGGAGCTGTGTACTCACACTCTCAATCCCCAATCCACAGGAGCTGTGTACTCACACTCTCAATCCCCAATCCACAAGAGCTGTGTACTCACACTCTCAATCCCCAATCCACAGGAGCTGTGTACTCACACTCTCAATCCCCAATCCACAGGAGCTGTGTACTCACACTCTCAATCCCCAATCCACAGGAGCTGTGTACTTTCTCTCAATCCCCAATCCACAGGAGCTGTGTACTCACACTCTCAATCCTCAATCCATAGAAGCTGTGTACTAACACTTTCAATCCCCAATCCACAGGAGCTGTGTACTCACACTCTCAATCCCCAATCCACAAGAGCTGTGTACTCAGACTCTCAATCCCCAATCCACAGGAGCTGTGTACTTTCTCTCAATCCCCAATCTACAAGAGCTGTGTACTCACACTCTCAATCCCCAACCTACAAGAGCTGTGTACTCACACTCTCAGTCCCCAATCCACAGGAGCTGTGTACTCACACTCTCAATCCCCAATCCACAAGAGCAGTGTACTCACACTCTCAATCCCCAATCCACAGGAGCTGTGTACTTTCTCTCAATCCCCAATCTACAAGAGCTGTGTACTCACACTCTCAATCCCCAATCCACAGGAGCTGTGTACTCACACTCTCAATCCTCAATCCATAGAAGCTGTGTACTCACACTCTCAATCCCCAATCCCCAATCCACAAGAGCAGTGTACTCACACTCTCAATCACCAATTCAAAAGAGCGGTGTACTCACTCTCTCAATCCCCAATCCACAGGAGCTGTGTACTCACACTCTCAATCCCCAATCCACAAGAGCTGTGTACTCACACTCTCAATCCCCAATCCACAGGAGCTGTGTACTCACACTCTCAATCCCCAATCCACAGGAGCTGTGTACTCACACTCTCAATCCCCAATCCACAGGAGCTGTGTACTTTCTCTCAATCCCCAATCCACAGGAGCTGTGTACTCACACTCTCAATCCTCAATCCATAGAAGCTGTGTACTAACACTTTCAATCCCCAATCCACAGGAGCTGTGTACTCACACTCTCAATCCCCAATCCACAAGAGCTGTGTACTCAGACTCTCAATCCCCAATCCACAGGAGCTGTGTACTTTCTCTCAATCCCCAATCTACAAGAGCTGTGTACTCACACTCTCAATCCCCAACCTACAAGAGCTGTGTACTCACACTCTCAGTCCCCAATCCACAGGAGCTGTGTACTCACACTCTCAATCCCCAATCCACAAGAGCAGTGTACTCACACTCTCAATCCCCAATCCACAGGAGCTGTGTACTTTCTCTCAATCCCCAATCTACAAGAGCTGTGTACTCACACTCTCAATCCCCAATCCACAGGAGCTGTGTACTCACACTCTCAATCCTCAATCCATAGAAGCTGTGTACTCACACTCTCAATCCCCAATCCCCAATCCACAAGAGCAGTGTACTCACTCTCTCAATCCCCAATCCACAGGAGCTGTGTACTCACACTCTCAATCCCCAATCCACAGGAGCTGTGTACTCACACTCTCAATCCTCAATCCATAGAAGCTGTGTACTCACACTCTCAATCCCCAATCCCCAATTCAAAAGAGCGGTGTACTCACTCTCTCAATCCCCAATCCACAGGAGCTGTGTACTCACACTCTCAATCCCCAATCCCCAATCCACAAGAGCAGTGTACTCACACTCTCAATCACCAATTCAAAAGAGCGGTGTACTCACTCTCTCAATCCCCAATCCACAGGAGCTGTGTACTCACACTCTCAATCCCCAATCCACAGGAGCTGTGTACTCACACTCTCAATCCCCAATCCACAGGAGCTGTGTACTCACACTCTCAATCCCCAATCCACAGGAGCTGTGTACTCACACTCTCAATCCCCAATCCACAAGAGCTGTGTACTCACACTCTCAATCCCCAATCCACAGGAGCTGTGTACTCACACTCTCAATCCCCAATCCACAAGAGCTGTGTACTCACACTCTCAATCCCCAATCCACAAGAGCTGTGTACTGACACTCTCAATCCCCAATCCACAGGAGCTGTGTACTGACACTCTCAATCCCCAATCCACAAGAGCTGTGTACTCACACTCTCAATCCCCAATCCACAGGAGCTGTGTACTCACACTCTCAATCCCCAATCCACAAGAGCTGTGTACTCACACTCTCAATCCCCAATCCACAGGAGCTGTGTACTCACACTCTCAATCCCCAATCCACAGGAGCTGTGTACTCACACTCTCAATCCCCAATCCACAAGAGCTGTGTACTCACACTCTCAATCCCCAATCCACAGGAGCTGTGTACTCACACTCTCAATCCCCAATCCACAAGAGCTGTGTACTCACACTCTCAATCCCCAATCCACAACAGCTGTGTACTCACACTCTCAATCCCCAATCCACAGGAGCTGTGTACTCACACTCTCAATCCTCAATCCACAGGAGCTGTGTACTCACACTCTCAATCCCCAATCCACAGGAGCTGTGTACTCACACTCTCAATCCCCAATCCACAAGAGCTGTGTACTCACACTCTCAATCCCCAATCCACAGGAGCTGTGTACTCACTCTCTCAATGCCCAATCCACAGGAGGTGTGTACTCACACTCTCAATCCCCAATCCACAGGAGCTGTGTACCCACACTCTCAATCCCCAATCCACAACAGCTGTGTACTGACACTTTCAATCCCCAATCCACAGGAGCTGTGTACTCACACTCTCAATGCCCAATCCACAGGAGGTGTGTACTCACACTCTCAATCCCCAATCCACAGGAGCTATGTACTCACACTCTCAATCCCCAATCCACAGGAGCTATGTACTCACACTCTCAGTCCCCAATCCACAGGAACTGTGTACCCATACTCTCAATCCCCAATCCACAAGAGTAGTGTACTCACACTCTCAATCCCCAATCCACAGGAGCTGTGTATTCACACTCTCAGTCCCCAATCCACAACAGCTGTGTACTCACACTCTCAATCCTCAATCCATAGAAGCTGTGTACTAACACTTTCAATCCCCAATCCACAGGAGCTGTGTACTCACACTCTCAATCCCCAATCCACAAGAGCTGTGTACTCACACTCTCAATCCCCAATCCACAGGAGCTGTGTACTTTCTCTCAATCCCCAATCTACAAGAGCTGTGTACTCACACTCTCAATCCCCAACCTACAAGAGCTGTGTACTCACACTCTCAGTCCCCAATCCACAGGAGCTGTGTACTCACACTCTCAATCCCCAATCCACAAGAGCAGTGTACTCAGACTCTCAATCCCCAATCCACAGGAGCTGTGTACTTTCTCTCAATCCCCAATCTACAAGAGCTGTGTACTCACACTCTCAATCCCCAATCCACAGGAGCTGTGTACTCACACTCTCAATCCTCAATCCATAGAAGCTGTGTACTCACACTCTCAATCCCCAATCCCCAATCCACAAGAGCAGTGTACTCACACTCTCAATCACCAATTCAAAAGAGCGGTGTACTCACTCTCTCAATCCCCAATCCACAGGAGCTGTGTACTCACACTCTCAATCCCCAATCCACAAGAGCAGTGTACTCACACTCTCAATCACCAATTCAAAAGAGCGGTGTACTCACTCTCTCAATCCCCAATCCACAGGAGCTGTGTACTCACACTCTCAATCCCCAATCCACAGGAGCTGTGTACTCACACTCTCAATCCCCAATCCACAAGAGCTGTGTACTCACACTCTCAATCCCCAATCCACAGGAGCTGTGTACTCACACTCTCAATCCCCAATCCACAGGAGCTGTGTACTCACACTCTCAATCCCCAATCCACAAGAGCTGTGTACTCACACTCTCAATCCCCAATCCACAAGAGCTGTGTACTGACACTCTCAATCCCCAATCCACAGGAGCTGTGTACTGACACTCTCAATCCCCAATCCACAAGAGCTGTGTACTCACACTCTCAATCCCAATCCACAGGAGCTGTGTACTCACACTCTCAATCCCCAATCCACAAGAGCTGTGTACTCACACTCTCAATCCCCAATCCACAGGAGCTGTGTACTCACACTCTCAATCCCCAATCCACAGGAGCTGTGTACTCACACTCTCAATCCCCAATCCACAAGAGCTGTGTACTCACACTCTCAATCCCCAATCCACAGGAGCTGTGTACTCACACTCTCAATCCCCAATCCACAAGAGCTGTGTACTCACACTCTCAATCCCCAATCCACAACAGCTGTGTACTCACACTCTCAATCCCCAATCCACAGGAGCTGTGTACTCACACTCTCAATCCCCAATCCACAGGAGCTGTGTACTCACACTCTCAATCCCCAATCCACAAGAGCTGTGTACTCACACTCTCAATCCCCAGTCCACAGGAGCTGTGTACTCACTCTCTCAATGCCCAATCCACAGGAGGTGTGTACTCACACTCTCAATCCCCAATCCACAGGAGCTGTGTACCCACACTCTCAATCCCCAATCCACAAGAGCTGTGTACTCATACTCTCAATGCCCAATCCACAGGAGGTGTGTACTCACACTCTCAATCCCCAATCCACAGGAGCTATGTACTCACACTCTCAATCCCCAATCCACAGGAGCTATGTACTCACACTCTCAGTCCCCAATCCACAGGAACTGTGTACCCATACTCTCAATCCCCAATCCACAAGAGTAGTGTACTCACACTCTCAATCCCCAATCCACAGGAGCTGTTTAGTCACACTCTCAATCCCCAATCCGCAGGAGCTGTGTATTTACACTCTCAGTCCCCAATCCACAACAGCTGTGTACTCACACTCTCAATCCCCAATCCACAACAGCTGTGTACTCACACTCTCAATCCCCAATCCACAAGAGCTGTGTACTCACACTCTCAATCCCCAATCCACAGGAGCTGTGTACTCACACTCTCAATCCCCAATCCACAAGAGCTGTGTACTCACACTCTCAATCCCCAATCCACAGGAGCTGTGTACTCACTCTTTCAAACTCCAATCCACAGGAGCTGTGTACTCGCACTCTCAATCCCCAATCCACAGGAGGTGTGTACTCACACTCTCAATCCCCAATGCACAAGAGCTGTGTGCTCACCAATCACCAGAAGGACAGGGAACCCTTCTTGTCGTTTACTCAAGGCACGATACGTAGTTCCTGGGTGAATTTTCTCACCTCTGCATCCCAGAAGAGAAAATTAGCCTGGGTGCACAGTGCTGATTGCCATTTGCAAAAACATAATGTATGCATCTCAGGCACGCACAGGATCAGTATTGACTATAATCCCCATTGTTTGGATTGTCACTGACATTGACTGGCTTTCTTCACATAGGGAGAATGATTATAGGATGGTTACCATATCGTGACCTGCGCGCCACATAAAATGTGTGTGTTAGTAGAAATGCCTTGGTTAGTCCTAATCTGGAATGTCCATGTATCTGAAAGCTGTCCTAGGATGCTTTGTTCAATAGCTTTGTCTATACTGCAGGTAGCTTGTGGTTGCTGTACTGATAGTATTTCTGTTCTTCCAGCAGATGCATCTACTGCTGTTCCAAAGCAAGCTCCCCCAACTCCAGCAGGTGCTGTATCTTTTTCTATATTTTGCATGTACCTACGTTGAGCAATACACTACCTGTATGTTTTTCCTGTGTAACTGCACATCACCTCTCTCTGTTCTGCTTGATAAAGGAAAAGTACTGCAGATGCTCAAAAACTGAAATAAAAGCAGAAAATGCTGGAAATACTCAGCAGGTCTGATAGCATCTGTGGAGAGAGAAACAGAGTTAATGTTTCAGGTCGATGAAGTCTGTTTTTGTTTCTGTTCTGTTTGAGTTGGTCTTGCTGGCAGCTGTAATTACTGGAGTTTTGTACAATTCCCAGTTCCCAGTGTTTTTTCATATCTGCAATCAGAGCAAATTTAATGTATTTTCTTGAAATAAAATAACCAAATGCTAATATCTTGAATCTGTCTAATGTGTGCCGATCCCTAAATCTCTCCGTCCGTGTAAACGCCCCAGCCCATGTTCTTGGCCACCCCCTTGACCTTGCCATCTCATGTCGTCTTGCTAGTCTCATCGTAGCAATCACAGATCAGGCCATCTCTGATCACTTCCTGTATCACTTACCACCCACATCCTTCTTCTGTGCCCCAACCCCATCTCCTTCTGTATCCGTCCCTGGAAAAAACTATCTCCTAATTTATTTACAACTGCAGTTTCAAAGTCCTAACTGTCTGACCTTTGGCCTTCTGTTCGACACATTATTACTGCAGCTACTGATTTGCTCAGCCACACCCTCACCTCCACCTTTGATGCCCTAGACCCCAATAAAACCATTACACTCTCTCACCCTGGTTGTTCCCCCTGGTACAGCACTCATCTCCACTTCCCTAAAGGCCAAGGGATGCAGGCTTGAAAGGATATGGCGGACAACTGGTTTGCTATCCACCGCCACTTCTGGCTGGACCACATAAAGCACTATCAGGGTCTGCTCTCATCTTCTAAAACTGCTTACTATTTGCAGAGATAACCCCTGATTTCTTTCCCCTAATGCCCACTGTCTTCTTAAAACCCTCTCCCCTGTGCCCTCCACCCTCACCTCCAACAATAAGTGCAAGCAGCTCATGGGCTTCTTTGTTACCAAGATTGAGACTACCTGATCAACCACCTCTGCTGTGTCCCTCCCTTCCACTAGCCCACTGGACCAAACTTGCTCTCATGCTCCCCCAGCCATAGACCTGAACGTGCATCTTTCTGTAGTTTCTCTCCTATTGACCCTCATGCCCTCTTTGAGCTCATCTTGTCCAAGTCATAGTGAAAGAGTAGGTAGTTGAGACACTGCATGGGCTAAAAATTGATAAAGTAGAGCTATTAGATAGGTTGGCCATACTTAAAAGTTTGATAAGTCACCAGGACGGGATGAGATGCATCCAAGGATACTGAGGGAAGTAAGGATGGAAATTGTGGAGGCACTGACCATAATCTTCCAAAACTCCATATATACAGGGGTGGTGCCAGAGGACTAGAGAATTGCAAATGTTACACCCTTTTTTGAACAAGGGTATAAGTGTGAGCCCAGCAACTACAGACCAGTTAGTTTAGCCTCGGTGGTGGGAAAGCTTTTAGAAATGATAATTCAACAGAAAATGAAGTCATTTGGACAAATGTGGATTAATTAAAGAAAGCCAGCACTGAATTGTCAAAGGCAATTTAACTAGCTTGTTTGAGTTTTTTGATGAGTTAACAGAGAAGGTTGATGAAGGTTATACAGTTGATATGATGTACATGAACTTCCAAAAGGCATTTGATAAAGTGCCACATAACAGGCTTATCAACAAAGTTAGAGCCCATGGAATAAAAGGGACAGTAGCAGCATGGATACGAAATCAGCTGAGTGAAAGGAAACAGAGCGTAGTAGTGAATGGTTATTTTTCGGACTGGAGCAAGGTATATAGTGATGTCCCACAGGGGTCAGTGTTAGGACCACTGCTTTTCTTGATATATATTAATGACCTAGACTGCATGTACAGGATACAATTTCAAAATTTGCAGTTGACACAAAACGTGGAAGTATTTCAAATTGTGAGGAGGATAGTATAAACTTCAAGAGGACATAGGCAGGCTGATGGAATGGGCGACAAGTGGCCATGAAATTTAATGCAGAGGAGTGTGAAGTGATTCAGTTTGATAGGAAGAACGAGGAGAGGCAATATAAAATAAAGGGTACAGTTCTAAAGGGGGTGCAGGAGAAGAGGGACCTGAGGGGTTTCTGAAGGTGGCAGGGCAGGTTGAAAAAGCGGTTAATAAAATATATGGGATCCTGGGCTTTATAAGTAGGGACATAGAGTACAAAAACAAGGAAGTTATGATAAACCTGTATAAAACACTGTTCATCCTCAACTGGAGTATTGTGTACAGTTCTGGGCACCACACTTTAGGATGTGAAGGCATTAGAGAAGGTGCAGAAAAGATTCATGAAAATGGTTCCAGGGATGAGGAATTTCAGTTACGTGGATAGATTGGAGAAGCTGGGGCTGTTCTCCTTGGGGAAGAGGAGATTTGATAGAGGTCTTCAAAGCCATGAGGGGTCTGAACAGAGCAGACAGGGAGAAACTGTTCCCGTTGGTGGAAGGATCGAGAGCCAGAGGAAACCCATTTAAGGTAATTGGCAAAAAAAGCAATGGCGACATGAGGAAAAACTTTTTACATAGTGAGCAGTTAGGATCTGGACTGCACTGGCTGAGAGTGTCATGGAGGCAGATTAAATGGTGGCTTTCAAAAGAGAATCGGACAATGATCTAAAGAGAAAAGAATTACAGGGAAAAGGAGGGGGGAGTGGGACTAGGTGAGTTGCTCTTGCAGTGAGCTGGTACAGACATGATGGGTTGAATTGCTTCCTTCTGTGCTGTAACCATTCTATGATTCTATGAGACCCACCTCCTACCCCCTCGATCCTATTCCCACTAAACTGCTGACCACCCAGTTTCCCCTCTTGGTCCCCATGTTAACAAATATTGTTAATGATTCTCTCTCTTCAGTTGTTGTCTCTCTCTCTTTAATACAGCCATTCTCACCCCTATCCTCATATAAATAACTCTTGACCCCAATGTCCTTGCAAACAACTGTCTCATCTCCAACCTCCCTTTCCTCTCCAAAGTCCTTGAATGTGCTGTCACCTGCCAAATGTGTTCCCATCTTTCATGGAATTCCATATTTGAATCCCCCCAATCAGGTTTCCACCTCTGTCACAGTACCAAATCAGCTCTTAGCAAAGTAACAAATGACATCCTGTGTGATTGTGACAAAGGAAACTTTTGCTCCTTGTCCTTCTCGACCTGTCTGCAGCCTTTGACATGGTTGACCACACCATCCTCCTCCAGCACCTCTCCACTGTCGTCCAGCTGGGTGGGACTGCTCTCACCTGGTTCCATTCTTATCTATCTAATCATAGCCAGTGTATCACTTGCAGTGGATTCTGTTCCAGCTCCTGCCCCATTACCTCTGGTGCCCCTAAGATTCTATTCTTGGCCCAGCCCTTCCTACTTCTCATCTACATGCTGCTCTCCACGACATATCCAAAAGCACAGTGTTAGTTTTCACATGTATGCTGGCAACGCCCAGCTCTACCTCACTACCACCTCTCTCAATTCCTTCACTGTTGCTAAATTATCAGACTGCCTATCCGACATCCAGTACTGAATGAGCAAAAGTTTCTTCCAATTAAGCATTGAGAAGACTGAAGCCATTGTTTTTGATCCCCTGTCCAAACTCTGTTCCCTAGCTACCAATTCCATCCATTTCCCTGGCAACAGTCTGAGATTAAACTAGTCTGTTTGCAACTTTGGTGTCACATTTGACCCAATGATGAGCTTCTAACCTCATATTCATGCTATCACTAAGACCACCTATTTCCACCTCTGTAACATTGCCCGACTTCATCCCCGTCTCAGCTGAACTGCTGCTGAAACCCTTATTCATGCCTTCGTTACCTTTAGACTTGACTATTCCAATACAACCCTGGCTGGTCTCTCACGTTGTACCCTCCGTAAACTTAAGGTCATCCAAAACTCTACTGGCTGTGTCTTAACTCAAACCAAGTCCCGTTCCCCTATCACCCTGTGCTCGCTGATCTACTTTGACTCCCGGTCAAGCAATGTCTTAATTTTAAAATTCTCTTCTTTGTTTTCAAATTTCTCCATGGCCTCACCTCTCCCTAGCTCTGTAATCTCCTCCAGCTCCATAACCCTCCAACATATCTACACTCCTCTAATTCTAGCCCCTTGAACATCCCCGATTTTAATCGCTGCACCATTGGTGGTCATCCCTTCAGTTGCTTAGGCCTTAAGCTACTACCTACAGGACTGCATCCAGTTTTGGTTTCCCTATTTAAGGAGGGATATACTTGCATTGGAGGCAGTTCAGAGAAGGTTCACTAGGTTGATTCCTGGGATGATGGAGGTGTCTTATGAAAGGTTCAACAGGTGGGGCCTATACTCATTGGAGTTTCGAAGAATGAGTAGTGATCTTATTGAAACATAAAATTCTGAGGGCGCTTGACAGCGTAAATGCTGAGAGGATGTTTCCTATCATGGGGAATTCTGGAACGCGGGGGCACAGTTTCAGAATAAGGGGTCTCCTATTTAAAATGGAGAAAAAGTGGAATTTTTTCTCTCAGAGGGTCGTTAATCTTTGGAATTCTCTATCCCAGAGACCAATGGAGGCTGGGTCATTGAATATATTCAAGGCTGATTTAGGCAGATTTTGTTTATCTACAAGGGAGTCAAGGGTATGGGGGGTAGGCAGGAAAGTGAGGTTGAGGCCACAATCAGATCAGCCTTGATCTTATTGAATGACCAAGCAGGCCTGAGGGGCCTAATGGCCTACACCCGCACCTATTTCTTATGTTCAGATGTAAGCTCCAGAAAACCCTCCCTACACTTCTCTACCTCTCTACCTCACTTTCCTCCTTTAAGACACTCCTTAAAAACTACCTCTTTGACCAAGCTTTTAGTCATCTGACCAAATGTTTCCTTATGTGGCTTGGTGTCATATTTTGTTTAATAATGCTCCTGTGAGTCACCTTGGGACATTTTATTATGTTAAAAGTGCTATATAAATATATGTTGTTGTTGTGTGAATTTTACATATTCCATGCAATGTTTTTTTTTTGTTTTTGTCACGTTTTAAGTGTTTACTAAGTTGCCCCTGGATAGTAAATTTGCTAGCAATGACTCCAGTCATTGAGTACTGTGGGGCTGTTCTGATAGTTTATGCTGTTAATTATTCCACTTTTTTTCAAATGAGAATCTGAATATTGTAAATCACATTGAGAACAACTGGTAAACTTGGAGTGTAACTGGGTGTAAATTACTCATGGAAATGGAAATCTTAAACTTGTAATATTATCACCACTGGGCCCGGGAGCAGTACAGAACTCCTCAATTGGTTTAACTTGCACTTAATCCTTTTTAATCTTTTACCTACTGTATACAACTAACAAAACACTAGAATAAATCGCAGTCTGGGATAATGCCAGATTTAACCAGGAAGAGTCTGACCAATATGCATTCAGCAGCCCTCAATTGCCAGTGCTTCTATCCTCAATCCTTCCAGCACTTGGTTATTCCCAGGCCATGACCCATCCAGCAGCCAGTCACTCCCAGGCCATGACCAACAGCCAGTCACTCCCAGGCCATGACCCATCCAGCAACCAGTCACTCCCAGTCCATCACCAACAGCCAGTCACTCCCAGGCCATGACCCGTCCAACATCCAGTCACTCCCCGGCCATGACCCGCCCAGCACCCAGTCACTCCCAGGCCATGACCCGCCCAGAACCCAGTCACTCCCAGGCCATGACCCGCCCAGAACCCAGTCACTCCCAGGCCATGACCTGCCCAGAACCCAGTCACTCCCAGGCCATGACCCGCCCAGAACCCAGTCACTCCCCGGCCATGACCCGCCCAGAACCCAGTCACTCCCAGGCCATGGCCCGCCCAGAACCCAGTCACTCCCAGGCCATGATCCTCCTAGCAGCCAGTCACTCCAAGCAATGACCCACCCAGCAGCCAGTCATTCCCAGGCCATGATCCTCCTAGCACCCAGTCACTCCCAGGCCATGATCCTCCTAGCACCCAGTCACTCCCAGGCCATGATCCACCTAGCACCCAGTCACTCCCAGGCCATGGCCTGTCCACCACCTTGTTATTCCCAGTTCTTAACCCATCTCGGAGCAGGTCACTCCTAGACCATGATCTGTGTAGCCACTGGTCACGCCCAGGTTATGATCCATCCTGCAGCCAGCCACTTCCAACAGTCAATCTCTCCTGGTCCATTCCAGCTGTTGATCTCTCCTAGAGTTTTCCCACTGCAGTTGCTTGTCTCTTCCAGGCACATTATTGTGTCACTCCAGCCAAAGTTCTCATTGCTGCAAGTTCTCTCCAAAATGCTGCAGCCAGTTGTAAACCCCCTCGACACGAGACTGAATTTCTCCTTCCAAGTATGTGTGTATTTGTATTGATTTATGGCCATTAGTGAGATAAAACCCTCTACATGTCACTTGTGTATGTTACACAACTGTGAGTGAGACCCAGTGCATTATGTATTGATGTGTAAATTACACACCTGCCATGATGTCTATTGGCGGATTTCTTATTGCATCGTCTCTTGGTATTGCATATACAGTACTGATATTAAGATATTCCATCTGTAAGAATTTTTGCATGTGTCTGAGTGTATGTGTGCTCTCTGTTTGAAAGTTGTAATAAAATAGAATCTCATTCCTGTGCTCTACAGGTATTGGATCAGCTGTCCCAACCACTTCCACTCAACCAACGCCAGTGATACCTGTTTCTGATGAGTGGATAACTCCATGTAGGCAGCAGCACTATGATGAGATTTCCCAGAAGACAAGTGAGGTACTGTACTGACAATCTGAGCTAGTGCAATGTTGCTGACAGTGAGGTACATACAAATATGCCGGAGTTGACTACTGTAGCCATTATACTTTGAGAATTGGCTCCTGAGGTTAATGAAAACAAATTAAAAAGCATTTGGACCCAGTTCTGTTTGATGTTTAAGGTAAATCCCCTGGTACAGTAATATTACAGCGTCCCCGGCACTGTCCCTTTAGAATCATAGTTTCCACACAGAAGAATCAATTGGACCTATCATGCCTCTGCTGGTGCTATTTTCATGCCGGAACTAGAAAAAAACAAATAGGGTTAAATTAGGACTGTGGACTAAGTTACAGTAAAGACCTAAAGCATGTAACTCAATTTAATAAATTAAACAAGGTTAGTACCTAAATTAAAAACTATAAATGGACAATTGAGTGATATTTCAAAGCTGGAATTCTCTACCCTAGAGCACTGTGGAGGTTGAGTCATTGAATATATTCCAGACTGAGAGAGACAGATGTATGGGGGAGTCAAGGGTTATGGGGAAGAGGCAGGAAAGTGATGGAGATGAGGCCAAGATCAGATCAGCCATGATCTTACTGAATGGTGGAGTAGACTCTAGTGGGGCTGTATAGCCTACTCTTGTTTCTATTTCTTATGTCCTTATGAACTATCTACTCTAATCCCATTTTCCTTTTTTTCTTCTGCCCTTTCATATTTTTCTTCTACTGTTTACATAACACCTTGTATATCTTGTTTAACATTGCAGGGTATAACATATTTAGAAAGGAGAGAGTGGGAAAAAGTGGGAGGTGGAGTAGCTGTGTTTACTGGAAATAACAATGGCAGTAGAAAAATCTAACAACCATCGGTAAGACGTTGTAGTAGAAATAGAACCCATGTGGATGATGATAAATGATCTATTAGACTGATAGGGGTAGTCTACAACGTATGTCAGCCAAGAGCGACGTCTCAATTCATTCCATCTTCGCTGCCTCCGGAGAATACTTGGCATCAGGTGGCAGGACCGTATCTCCAACACAGAAGTCCTCGAGGCGGCCAGCATCCCCAGCTTATACACACTACTGAGTCAGCGGCGCTTGAGATGGCTTGGCCATGTGAGCTGCATGGAAGATGGCAGGATCCCCAAAGACACATTGTACAGCGAGCTCGCCACTGGTATCAGACCCACCGGCCGTCCATGTCTCCGCTTTAAAGAGGTCTGCAAACGCGACATGAAATCCTGTGACATTGATCACAAGTCGTGGGAGTCAGTTGTCAGCGTTCGCCAGAGCTGGCGGGCAGCCATAAAGACGGGGCTAAAGTGTGGCGAGTCGAAGAGACTTAGTAGTTGGCAGGAAAAAAGACAGAGACGCAAGGGGAGAGCCACCTGTGTAACAGCCCCGACAAACAAATTTCTCTGCAGCACCTGTGGAAGAGCCTGTCACTCTAGAATTGGCCTTTATAGCCACTCCAGGCGCTGCTTCACAAACCACTGACCACCTGCAGGCGCTTATCCATTGTCTCTCAAGACAAGGAGGCCAAAGAAGACATACCACATAATAGTGGAAGGGAATAGGAGGAAGAAATATGCAAACAAATTAGCGAAACGAGTAAAAATATAGAATAATAATCATGGAGGATTTCAACTACCCCAAGATTAATTGGCCAGAAGAGGTAGGTAAAGGGGATAAAGAAACGGAGCTCCTACAATGTTTACTGGACTCCTTTCTAACCCAGTACATAAGAAGCACAACAAGGGAGGATTTTCTATTGGATCTAGTAATGTGCAATGGACCAGAGCAGATAAGAAGAGTGGAAGTAGGATATATCTAGGCAATAGTGACCATCATACATGGTTTAGGATAATCATTGAGAAGGACATAAGCATGACAGGGCCAGCATAATAGATTGGAGAAAAGCTGATTTTGAAGAGCTCAGAATAGAACTTGGGAAAATAAAATGGACAACAGTATTGCAAACAATGATGCAGAAGAGCAATTAAAAGTGTTCAACAGAGCCCAGGAAAAATATATGTGGAGGCGCCGTGCCATTGCTTTCCTGCCCCTCTGCCATTTTATTAGCGGTGGGGGAAATGGCAGGTGGTTCGCCTGCCGTTAGGCCTTTGAGGCCCTTAAGTGGCCATTTAAAGGCCTCTTCCCACTGCCGTTGGTATTTTACCAGTGGTGGACTGGCACTTTGGCACCTTAGGAGATTGCCGAGTAATAATCTGGCAGACTCTGTGTGGGCTGTAGGGGATCCCTCTTGATCGGGCACCCCTCTGCCCTACACATCTGGTGGCGCTGCTGGGACTGAAGAGCTGCCGGGCCTCTGATTATTCAGCAGCTCTTGGAGGCAGGTCTTCCTAGCTCAGAGGTGGGGGGGGCCCAATTGCTGCCAATTAAGGGCCTGAGCCATGCAAAAGAGTAGTGTGGCTTGCAGGCCTGGTGGAGGCTAGCCCGCCCCGGTTTTCTAGCCAGTGGGCAGGGCACCACCTCATCACAAAATTCCAGTCATGATATCACACTAGTGAATCCACATTGTACCTTTTCTGTGACTCCAACACCCTTTCTGTAAAGCAGTGCCCAAATCTGTGCACAGTACTCAACTTGTGGCTTAACCATTTACATAATCATTTTCTCACTTATACTGAGTGTGTAAATATATAAAACCAAGAATTCCATTTGCGTTTTAATGTTTTTCTATATGCGATCCTTGTTTCAAAAATCTGTCTAACCTTTGAACTGAGACTTAAGTGTGTCTCAGTTTATTTTCACTGTTTTACTAAATATATTTAGATGTGGCAGAGGGTTGAATAGCTACCAACATTAGCTGGCTGGGATCACATAGCGAGAATGGTGACTGGTGCCCATAGAGCCATATAAAATGTGTCTGTTGGCAGAAATGCATTGGTCAGCTCCTTCTCTGTCCATTGAATCTCAAAGCAGAGCTAGGATGCTTTTTCCAGTGGTTTTATATGTACTGCAGGTGGCTTGTGTGTTGCCCATGAGAAATTCTCATGTGTGTCTCCTGACTTTTGCTGAGTTAACTGATTTCAGAGAAACAATAGTGAGGATACAATAGGTTTCAGTCTCCTTGAGTTACCAGAGGAGAAATAATAAATCTTCTCTAGTTATTATCCAGTGACCCTTGCTGTAAATTGTCTGTTTGTGAATGTTGGGTGAAGACAGGTTGGACTGAGCTATGATGCGTCCCACAGTTGAATATCCTCCCAACACATGAGAAAAGGCAATTTAGTTAATTTACTGAAGGGAATCTGACACCTATAGATGTATATCCCAGCAAGGTGTCAAATACTATGGAAGAAAATTGAAATAAAAGAAAAGAAATATTCTGGGTCTCACACACACACACACACACTTGTACAGCTGACAACCCATACCTGCCCATAGTCACCATATGGCCTCATAGTTTGGACAGGAAGAAAATTCAGCTCCTCACAATATTTAACCCATAAAAACAGTAACCTGGCTCTGCTGTTGGGAACAAAAACAAGAAATGCTGGAATCACTCAGCAGGTCTGGCAGCATCTGTGGAAAGAGAAGCAGAGTTAACGTTTCGGGTCAGTGACCCTTCTTCGGGATATTGGCTTGTCTGCTCAGAGTTCAATTTGGGGTTGTTGCCACTAAAGTCATGACCTCACTATTCTCAGACTCCTCTGTAGGGTTAACACACACAGAGTGAGAAATGAAACTTGCCATTGAACTATTATGTGTTGCCTCAGTATGTGAATCCTTTGGATAGAGCCTTTGTTATCTAGCTTGAAAATTATTTTGGTGAAGGATGGCCTGTGGGAGACTGACTTTTGTGGCTGAAATGTACCTCAACTATTTTTAAGTGTTACTGTTCTGCAGATGGATGAGACATGCCTTATTAATGGATGTGTGTGTGTATGTATGCACAGCCTAAATTCAGAAAGGGTTGTATGAAATGTACACATTTGTTTCTCTTGGGACCAGCCATAGGCACTGCCTCAATTTCACCCAGACTGCTAACTTGCTCATTTCTAGTGCCCAAAGTAGAGCTGTAGGCTGGTGCACACTGCAGCTTAAGGCCTTTCGGATGCTACATAAAGCCAATCATTAAATACTTGAGAGATGCATAACTCATACACCACACACAACCTATATACCACACTAAGTAGAAAAAACACAAAATACTTTACTGCATGTGGCTATTGAGGTAGAAAGAGTACTAGCACTTAAAACAAAATGGAAGAATACTTTAAAAGAAAAACCATAAAAGGAGATGGGGAAAGGGCAAGAAATGAGATAAGAGCAGTTGCCCCAGTTGAAGATTTAGCGCCAGCACAAGTACCTTCTTCTGTGCTATAATTTGCATGATTTGATGAGACACAAACAACTTAAATAAATACATGGAACAATGCAATGAACAATTTGTCAAATGACTTTACACAGAGCATTATACAACTTTGATCCTTCTGATTTTGAGCTTTTTCTTAGTATATCCAAGAGGAAGTCCTGTACCTGCACACTTGGGTAATGTGACTGGATTGGTTCCATGTTTGGGATGTGTGGCTGGATAGGTTTAGTGTTTGGGATGTATGACTTGATTGTTTGGGTGTTTGCAGTATGAGACTGAAATGATTGGATATTTGAGTTGTGTGTCTTGATTGGTTGCGTGTTTTAGGTGTATTGTTGGATTGGTTGGGTGTTTGGGATGTATGACTTAATTGGTTTGATCCTCGGGGTGCGTGACTGGATTGGTTAGATGCTTGGTTCATGTGACTGGCTGGTTCAGTATCTGGGATGTGTAGTTGGATTGCTTAGATGTTTGGGGTGTGGGGCCAAATTTGTTAGATCTTTTGAGCTTTGTGACTGGATTTGTTCTGTTTTGGATTAGGTTACTTGATCAGATTGTCGCTGGATTGTGATGTAGTTTCTATTCCCATGTCTATGAGTAATTCAATACTATTAAAGGCCAAAATCACAGCTGTAACTTTTTTTCTAGGTATATGAGATATTGCTAAAACACACCAGGAAGCGCCTGGCCCTGCTGATCAACAACATTGAGTTTGAGAATCCCAACATGAAGAGGCGAGGTGCAGAGGTCGATGAAGAACAAATGCAGAAACTGCTGAATGGCTTTGGATACGAAGTGGAAAAGCACAATAATTTAACAGCAGAGGTAAAGCTCTTGGTTAATGTTGGAATGTTCTTTTCAGCTCAGCATTCACAGTAAATCTCCCTCTGTATTTGGCTTGACTGCATTCCACATTGTCCTGACTTTCCTTCGCTCAAAGTCGCCCCCTGTAGACCAGAAAAGGCCATTTCAGTTGTCCTTTGTCAGACGATTGAATTGTATTATCTATTCGGGTGGATTTGGTGGCTTTACTGACTCAGGATTAATTACTTTATTTGTCCCCTTGCATTGTGTTGAGTTACCTTATAGTTTAGAGAATCACAAGGAGAACCAATAAGAGGCTGTTGATAACCCTATGCTCTACAGAATAGATAAAATCTTTTTATTTATGAATGAACTGCTCCACAGAATCCACACTGTCATACTAGTTCCGTCCCAGCTAGTGAGGACTCGACAAAGCCGCATTCTGGAGCAAAGACACTTGATGCCATACAGCAAAATTTATTCCATCACATTCAGTGACGCAATACTTTATTGCATAGCCAAAATATAATTGCAAGTTTTATCTATGATCAAATATGACATTGGAAAGCCGTGTCTAAGACCTACCAGCAGATTCACCGGTTGAGAATTTACTATATGGGGGCAGAGTTACTGAGCCAACAGGTATGAATCTGAGTCCACAAGGATGCTGATGCCAATCTTGACAGCATAATCCGAATTTGCAGAGTAATATAGAGAGCTGAAAACTGAGGATTTTGAATGGAGTGTGGTATCTACAGAGTATGATTTTGTGCATCATGTAGACTAAAATTGAGAGAAGTTTGTAGAATTCACTCAGAATCTCCCACTGAACAACAAATTATAATATAGCTGTCAGACATTTCTCTCCACAGACTCTCCAGTCCATTCTTCCAGCAGTAAAGATACAAAGGGATTAGTGCACATCCTGCGACAGCAACAGATAGTTCCACATTCTAGAGTGTTATCAGTAATGTTATTCTTTTTGAACATGGATCCAACAGAGAACATTCATTAAATGTTATGGCCAATCTTTTATATCTCAAGAAGCTGTGTATATAACTTCAGTATCAGTGACTGACCACTTAAAACCTCATTCCAGAGGTTATTTGGGGCCTTACTCAGACAGTGCAAACATTTGTAGAACTGGTGTTTTACAGTCTTCATACATGCTATTGGTAAGTTCCAAGGCAGAAGAAGGAAATATGATTTAAATTTATCTGAGACCATTGGAACTGACAGCTGCAGCCATATTTGTAATACCAGAAATAACGCTTTTCACTAAACTTCAGCAGCCCAGTCTGCTGACAGTTAGATGATTTCCCCTCAACCAGCCTAATTTCAGTAGAAGAATACATGGCTAAATTGAGATGCAGTTCTACAGAGCAAGTAGCTATACCTTCCGTCACTATGTTAACTCGTGGCCCATATTGTTGTAGACAGGACTTCATTGGGGAACATCCGATAACTGTCACACTTTGGGTAACTAAGCACTCAACATACTCACTGCGTAAACCTATGCTACATAAACTTCTAATCATGAAAAACTGCACTGCATAGAATCCTGTTGTCCAGATACAGAGCAAAAATGATCCATGCAATAGACTCTCTTTTGGGACACAAGATAGAACCAGCTTATTCCTGCACTTCATCTACCAAATGTCTTGATAGAGTACTGAGCGCAAGAGTTTACAGTAGTCAGTACTCCATAATAGTCATATTTATGAATTGAATGGGTCCTCAGAAGTTAATATTTTAATTGAATGAATGAATAATGTATTTTTATGATGAATAGTATCCAGTGGATTTCAGAATGCATTAGTCTTGTTCAAAAAGTACTGATACACCATGAATTGTATTTCAGGGAATGAAGGAAGCACTGACTGTATTTTCAAATCGAGAGGAGCACATGCAGTCTGACAGCACCTTTGTGGTTCTCATGTCCCATGGGCTCAGAGATCAAATCTGTGGCATACATCACAATGAGAACAGGCAAGATACTCTTCACATTGACAATGTCTTTAACATTTTAAACAACAAGAATTGCAAAGGACTGAGAGGAAAACCCAAAGTTATCATCATCCAGGCCTGTCGTGGAAGTGAGTGTCCCTTTAAAACGTTTTTTTTTACAATCTGCTCAGACACTGTGCGAATGAAAAGGAATAACAGAGATGGTGTATATGATAGAGAATAGCAGCCCCTAAGTATGTTATAGAGAACAGCAGACCATATAATTATTCCAGAGAATAACAGGCCCTGTATTTATTTTAGAGATTAGCAGCTCCTGGTTGTAATAAAGGGAATAAAAGACTAGAGAGTTATGTTGGCCAAGCTGAATACAGGCATTAAGTGGGTACTGTGCCACTAAGACACTGTTTGAAAGTCTGGTATGAGCACACAGCTTTGGGCCTAATTGCTGATTACCATAATTTGAACTTGTCTCTAGTTGCTAAATCAGGCACCTGCAGTTCGAGAACTCAAGTGCTGCTTAGATGCAGTTATCCTATTAGGAGCAGTATATGTGGGCTCCTCACACCCAGTTCCACTGAAGATGTGGAGTGCTCTGGCTAACATGCAGCAACATTTTACAGAATGGTTTGGGAACTGAGGGAGGGGGTGCACAGGTTCTCAGACACAGCACTGGAGGTCCTGGTGGAGGAAGTCCAGAGGAGGAGGAATGTACCTGCAGGGGGGAAGAAGGTACTTCACCCTCCTCTCACTCCTGTCCCCCTCTCCTGCAGCAGCTGGTGCTGCTCTTCCTAGCCTCATTTCCTCCTTCCCATTTCCCATCCAGACTAAGGGTTCCCCAAGCAAGATGCCCATAAGGAAGCACTCCCTTTCTCCTGGTGACTCCAAAAAGGTGGAGTAGCACAGCACTCCCTCTTTTTAGGTGAAGCCCTCATAGAATTTCTGGGTAAAAATGTTGCTAGAGTGTTGGTGAAGTCTTGACAGTGTCCCAGAAAACCTCCTGTTGTGTTTTGGAGGTCCTGTTCACATCTCCAGCAGCAAATGAACATGAAAGGGTGAGTATCCCTTTAAGTAGTGCTTGAAATCCACATCAAGGCCTTGTATACTCCCAGACAACTGGTTGCTGTTAGGAGAGGCCATTAGGACAAGGGCTAGCCACTAAAATACCATACAGCGTTCTTAATGAGCACTAGCAGACATTTTAAGTAGCAATCAGCCTGTTAATGAGCCTCCAGGTAGCTGTTCCTAGTGCACTTCAACTTCTTTACAAAGATGACACATTGCACTAAATGCAGGCTACACTCTCATTTCAGCTCCATCTTGCTGCCTTGGAGGATCTTTAGTGTTTGAAAGCACTGCTGAAAATTGCCCTCCTCCATTTGTCATGTAGATTCTATAGAATAATAGATGCAGGGTATATTATAGTCAATAACAACTCCTGTATTTATTAACCTCCACTAAATGTGATTGTTACGACCAGGTGAGAAAGGTGTCTATGGGTCTCTTTCAGCTTTCACCTGGTCTTATTGTAACAGGATTTAATTTTTAAACACACTGTGTTTTGAGCTCTCCCTTGGTGAATCCTTGTTCACTGCTTTCCAATTATAAGGCAAAGAAATGAGCACAAACAAACTTTCTTAGGTTTAAAGAAGAAAAGTGAAATTTATTAAAACTTAAATCTAATTTGGTTAACGCCAATGGATACATGCCACGCCCCACGGTAGCATGCATACGCGATACGCAAATGCAAAGAGAAGCAGAAAAGAGCAGAAGAAAAATAGTGGAGAGGTTTGAGGCAATCTCTGAAGAGGGGTTTTTGTTACTATGCTTCAAGCTCACTGTAGCCCTTGCTTGTAGGTAGATCTTGCTTTTTGTTGGGGTCCAGTATTCTTCTTAAATCTTGTCCACTGTAGGAGACTTTTCTCTCTCGGGGTTCATATGTCTTCAATGGATTCTGAAGCTGGTGAGAGAGATGTTCTCAGTCCAGGAGCAAAACTGGCTCAGTTCAAAAAATACTCTGTGGCAAGTTCAAATTCAAAAAACTCTAACAGCCAGTTAGTCATGTGACTAAACTGGTCTAACCATGTCTCTTTGTGTATTCGGCCATCTTAGCAATTAACCTGGAATGCTAGCTTCTCCACCTTCAACGTCTGGTAATCAAAAGTCCATCGTGGATTAAATTGGAGGAGGGAGTGGCCCCTTTGCAAAATTAACATATCTCATTCTTGGCAGGTGGGGGCCTGATGACAGTGATACCAGATATTTTGTTGCTAATTTTTTTATCCTTAAATTTGTTGAATTCATAACTGAATGACAGAATAAAGTTTAATTTCAGATTTTTATGCTATCCAGAGATAAGCTTGAAATCTTGGTACTAAACTATTTTCTGTATTAGATAGCAATTACAGAACTGATCTCCAAGGCTGCAAATGATTTTCATTTATGATGGTGCCCATTTTGCATTGATTGTCAAGTAGAATTTCATCGTTGTTGATCATGGACTAAAATGGTTCAATTATATTGCTTCCTTTGCAAAAATTCCACTCCGTTTTCATATTGAAGGTTATGTTAATTAAACTGAGATGAGGCAATGTGGTCAGTCAATAAAATGATCACTAGAGTTGCATCTGGTCTGGTTTCTTTTTGTAAACAAATTAATTGAGAATAAATATAATAATACCAACCAGTTATAAATTGTGTGTTGTGTGATTGAAGTGGGTTAACATCCTTCAGTAATTTGCACTGTTTCTTTGCAGCAAACCCTGGCCATGCCTATGTTAGTGACTCTGCAACTCCTGAGGCCTACACTGATTATGAAGAAGAAGGTCCTTTTTACCAAGTACACAAAGAAAGTGATTTTATCTGTTTCTGCTCCACCACCCCAGGTAACTATGCATCTCAGATCAACATAAACAAGCTCTGCTTCTTAATAGCATGGCCGACAGTTCATTTCAGGGAATAGTCTAACATGGTGCAGTCATTAAGAAAACACAGCGTCATTTTCCTCATGTATGCTGATGACACAAAGCTCTACTTCACCATCACCTCTCTTGACCTCTCCACTGTCTTTAAATGATCAGACTACTCATCCAAAATCCAGTCCTGGAAGAGCAGAAATTTCCTCCAGTTAAATATTGGGAAGACCGAAGTCGTCTCCAGTCCGCGCCACAAACTCCACTCCCTAGCCATTGACTCCATTCCTCTTTCTGGCAACTCTCTGATGCTGAACCAGACTGTTCGCAAACTTGGTGTCATATTTGAGCCCAAAATGAGCTTTCGACCACAAATCCATTCCATCATTAGGACCACCTATTTTTACCTCCATAACATCTCCCGATTCCGCCGCTGCCTCATCTTATCTACTGCTGAAATCCTCATCCATTCCTTTGTTACATCTAAACTTGACTATTCTAATGCACTCTTGGCCGGCCATCCACATTCTACCCTCCATAAACTTGATATCATCCAAAACTCTGCTGCTCGTGACCTTATTCGTACCAAGCCCCATTCATCTATCATCCCGTACTCGCTGACCTACACTGGCTCCCACTTAAGCAACGCCTTGATTTTAAACTTCTCCTCCTTGTTTTCAAAGGCCTCGAACCTCCCTGTCTCTGTAATCTCCTCCAGTTCCACAAACCTCCAAGATATCTGTGCTGCTATAGTTCTGGCCTCTTGAACATCCTCGATTTCAGTTGCTGCACCATTGGTGGCTGTGCCTTCAGCTGCCAAGGCCCTAAGCTCTAGAATTCCCTTCGTAAACTTCTCCGCCTCTCTACCTCATTTTCTTCCTTTAACACCCTCCTTAAAACGTACCTCTAACTAAGCTTTTGGTGATCTACCCTAATATCTCCTTATGTGGCTATGTGTCATATTTTGTTTTATAATGCTCCTGTTAAGTGTCTTGGGACATTTTATTTTTATTATGTTAAAAGTGCTATATAAGTACAGGCCATTGTTATTGAGAGACAGAAATCCGAGAGAGATAGCAGGGATCCAAGATAAATGATAGGGATGTGAGAGGGTGGTGCTGCCCAAGGGCTAAGATTTGTTTATGCCCATTTGTTATATAATAAAAGCAAAATACTGCAGATGCTGGAAATCTGAAATAAAAACAAAAAGTGCTGGAAAATACGCAGCAGGTCTGGCAGTATCTGTGGAGAGAAGCAAAGTTAACGTTTCAGGTCAGTGACCGTGGTAATGACAATGATGCTGAGACTCCCGACTACTCTCTCAAGTTAACTTAATAGATCACGTGGCATTCTTTCAGAGAAGAGCAGACGAGTTCTCCCTGGTGCCCCAGCCAATATTTGTCTGTCAACCAACATCATTAACTGATTATCTGGACTTCAGCACCTAATATCAGCTGACACTTTGTTAGTGCAGTTCTGAGGGAGTGCTGTACTGTCAGAACGTTGCCTTTTGGAAGAGATGTTAAACCGAGATCCTGTCTGCCCCCTCATGGCACTATTTGAACATCACTAAAGCCATTTTATTGATCATTTATCTCATTGCTGTTTGTGGGACCTTGCTGTGTGTAAATTGGCTCCTCCATTTCCTACTTTACAACAGTGATGACACTTTAAAATGTACTTAATTGGCTGTAAAGGGCTTTTGTATGCTCTGAGGCTGTGAAAGGTGTTGTAGAAATGCAAGTCTTTTTCTTTTTATGGGATGGAGCTGTTTAGTATTAAATATAATATTAAATTGATACCTTGAGAGTTTTGTTTAATTGTTTTTAGAGATCAGAAAGACATTTCAAATATATTTACCCCTAGAGTTACGTTATCTTCCTTAGGAGACAGAATATGTTGGGAAAGTGCATGACATTGAAAATTGCATTAGGTGTATCAGACAGTCCAGGTTGGAGGGCCTCGTCTTATTTAAGCACTATTGGATGTTCTTGTATCAAGGGTTATGAATGTACTAGTCCAGCAACAAATGGAGAGATTTTAAATCTACAGGATTAATGGGTTTACCAATAATATGAACAGTAGATAGAAAGTGGCATCATTCAGGGGCCAGTTGAATGGTGTGGCTGCTTTCCCTCTTACGGGTGTCCAGGAATCCTCTTTTCATTATCCACTAATGCTGTTGTCCTTTTGCTTTGCAGAAAATGTATCCCTTAGGCATGTTCAAAAGGGAAGCATATTCATCCAGAACTTGGTTGATGTAATGAGGCAAAACGCAGCAAACTGTGATGTCGAGGAGATTTTCTTCAAGGTAAGGAAGTGAGAATAGCTTTTGCAGGGACTAAAGGAATTACAAGGGGATGCAAAGTGGTCTCCCATGCCCTTGGACAATTCCTTGCCCTAGAAGGTGGGCAGATACCTGCTTCATGGGCTCTGCCAATGCTGCTGTCTAATCACTTTCCAAGAAGTTAGGTAAGAGTGGGTAAAGGTGGCATGTTCTCTAGTTTCCCCTCCCATGTGGATGTGCCTGGACTTGCCTCAGCATTCCTCACCCCATCTCCCCTCCATCAACAGCATTGTAGAGACAGACCGATCACTTTGAGGAGGAAAACGTGCAAACCTGCAACAACCAATCCCTGCCCAACCTATATTGAATACCAGCCAAAGTACTATTGAAGAAATTATCTATAAACTTTTACTATCTCCAGAGTCCAATATTCAAACCTGATCCCTCCAGAATCTGGAATTAGCTGATTAACGATTAAATGAGCCTGCTTACTGTGAGGCATCACATGGCTTTAGGAGGTAATAAAAGTTAGTATTTAACTTTTTAGGTTATTTCTGTGTTCCACAGATAAATAACTGTGATTAGGGGTGGAATGGCTATATAGGAAATCATGAAATTTCCTGAGTGCCTGCAAGAATGGTCCAATGGCACTGCATTCTCAGCACACAATACCCCACTTTTTACTGTGAGAATGCCAAAGAATCCCGCACCCTTTCATTGGAGCTAGTCTGTGTTATATTCCGGAAAGCCAGCTGGTAAAGGTTAGTACTGCAGGCAATCTTTACTCAGTCCAACATTTATTTACAGAGTGAAACATTACAAGCATACACCTCCTAACTGAGCCACACCACAGTTTCAGTCAGTGTCCCTTTATGCGCGCTCAAGTGAAACCCCAGTTAATGCCCTCCACCTGCATATAATTAAACACAATTGATATACAATTAATGGTCCACCCCTGACTGCAATGCTGCCTGTCTATAGCTGTGTGTAATATGGAATTTTGCTGCAACAAAGCAGTTCTGGAGTAAGTAACAGCTTCAGTGAAACAAATGGAAAACAGTTGCTATTATGCACACAAGTCGTCCACGACAGCACATGATCATAATGGCTTTCATGTGACTTTATAAAAATGGCTAACTACCCTTAGTGTTCAAATTATTTTTTAAAAATTGAAGTTTTCCCTTATATATTATGTTTGGGAGACCCAGACAGAGCAGTTTGCTGTGGAATCCCTCACATGTCTGATCTTCCACGGAGTGAGCAAGTTGTGGTTTCAGTTTCATCCTATAACCAAACTTTAGTCTTACATTAACAAAAAAAAGTGCAACACTTAAACAGCAACATTATTGTGGAGTGACAGCAAGAAATGGGAGAAGCGCAGGAACTGGGAAAGTATGAGGAAAGGGGAATGTGAATGTAAGAATGGAGAAATGTGAACAATTAAGAATAAGATGATAAAAGATGGGGGGTGTGGGAAATGTGCATCAGAGTTACTATAAGGAATGGGGAAGCGTTTGGAATGGGGACTATGTTGTGGTACCATGCTAAGCTGGAGGGAAGCCCATCCACAGGTTGGCTGGCTCTGTTGGTAACTGGAACTGTGTGGCTTCTCCCCTTTCAGGTCCAACAGTCATTCCAGAACTTTACCAGACAACTACCTGTGAAGGAGAGAAGCACGCTGCTGAAGAAGTTTTACCTGTTTCCTGGCATTTAGCACATCGGTTCCCAGAAGCGAACCTCAACGTCTGACCTTAAATCTAGCAGCAAAATTACGGAGAATGCCCAGAAATCAAAGTTTCCTTTAGATCTGCCACTTCCACAGCAGAACATTCATAGGGATTTGGGGAATTATTTTTTAAAGCATTCCTTGGGGCGGAGGGGTTAGAGGACAATGGGGAAGGAGGTTTGTTGAATAAGCTGAAAATTATAAATGGTTCCTAAAGGATTTTATGTGCCTCCCGAGGCGGGGTCGGAGGCAGGGGGGGGCCCATAGAATTATGGCGGGGGCGGAGGCAGGGTGTGCCCATAGAATCATGACGGGGTCGGAGGCGGGGGGGGGGCCCATAGAATCATGGCGGGGGCGGAGGCAGGGGGTGCCCATAGAATCATGACGGGGTCGGAGGCAGGGGGGGGCCCATAGAATCATGGCGGGGGCGGAGGCAGGGGGGTGCCCATAGAATCATGGCGGGGGCGGAGGCAGGGGGTGCCCATACAATCATGGCGGGGGCGGAGGCACGGGGGCGGGCCATAGAATCATGGCGGGGGCGGAGGCACGGGGGCGGGCCATAGAATCATGGCGGGGGCGGAGGGTTGTTGCCAAGCGATTTTTGTTTTTTTTTGCCGAGGTGGGATAGGCCAAAGATGGCCAATTATTAATGGCCACTTACGGGCCTCTTCATGCCGCCGCTGAGATCTACCCAGCTGTGTGGGGGGGGGGGTGTGCCTCATAAAATGAGGCACCCTCCCTGCGGGCATGGCGGGGGTGTCTCTTTTTCATGGGCCATCTAACCCACAGAGGACCCCCGCTGGCAAAACCTACAACTTCATGGTTCCCCCTCACCTGGACGTCATGCCCACCCTCCCTTCCCTCCCTTGATGGTCCCACTAAGTGCCAGTATGTTTATGATCCTAAATGCATCATGCTAATGTAATTAGTGCTTTTTCTTGCTTTGCTAGCAGATTACTTTATTACTTCACTAAATCTCAAACAGAGTCACAGTAGATCAGTGCATTGTCATTTTATGTCATTCTGTACACTCTCGCACATATCACTGCCAAACTATCAAACCTGCTGCTTTACTCAACAGACGGAGAAAATCTACTATTTGTGAACGTGCTGTTTTCCAAAGTCCATCCAAACTCAAGAGGGCAAAGGTCATTTTTCTAACCTCTGCTGTTGATCTGGCCACTCCGATCTGATTTATCTCCTCGAGAAGATACTAGCTTTAAAACTATCAAGACTGACTTTTTGAGGGGATTTGTTCTTTTCTTGGTCTCCTGGAATGTTTTACTTGGAACAGGATGTTTATTTGTTTGCCCTCATTAGCTTTCAACTTTTACTGCTACAATTTAGCACACCTTGGCCCACTCATTGTGCTGCCAATGCCATTCAGCCATTAGCTGTCTCTTGCCACCTTTCAGCACAAAAGCCAACAGAAAAGGCCTAGTTTCAAACTTTGCTACCGGCAGGAAATGCAGGTCCCACTTTAAGAAGCAGCAGAAACACATTTCTGTTCCTTCCCAGGAAATCCCTACCTTGGTACTCTCACTACATCATAGGAAATGGAGTAGGTCATTCAGCAACTCAAGCCGGCTCTACCATTCATTTGTCCAAAGAAGGATATACTTGCCTTAGAGTGGGTACAACAAAGGTTCAATAGATTGATTCCTAGGATGAGAGGTCTGTCCTATGAGGAGAGATTGAGTAGAATGAGCCTATATTCTCTGGAGTTTAGAAGAATGAGAGGTGATCTCATTGAAATGTATAAAATTTTTATTGAGCTTGACAAGGTATATACTGAGAAGCTATTTCCCTGGCTGGAGAGTCTAGAATTTGGGGTCATAGTCTCAGGATAAAGGGTCGACTGAGATGAGGAGAGAATTCTTCACTTAGAGAGTTGTGAATCTTTGAAATTCTCTAACCCAGAGGGCTGTTGATGCACAGCCAATGAGTATATTCATGAGTGAGATTGATAGATTTTGGGCAATAAGGTAATCAAGGGATATGGGGATAGGGTGGAAAAGTTCAGCCATGATCATATTGAATGGCGGAGCATGCTTGCGGCACCGCATGTTCTACTCCTGCCCGTTTCTTATGTTCAGTTATACCGTGGGCGGTCTGTACCTGAACTCCATTTACTCCCTTTAGCTCCATATCTCTTGATACCCTTGCGTAACAAAAACCTATCCATCTCAATTCCGAAAGCTCCAATTGGCCCAGCAGCCATAGTCCTTTGGGGGTTAGAATTCCAGGTTTTTACAACCCTTTGTGTGGAAAAATGTCCCCATATTCTTGATTGTCCAGCCAGAGCAAATAGTTTCTCCATATGTACCTTATTAAATCCTTCTAACATTTTAAACCCTTCAATCTCCTTTAGTCAAGGGAATACCAGCCAGTTTATGCAACCTGTCCTCATGTTTAACCCTCTGAGTCATTCTGGTGAAACTCCACCGCACCCCCTCTAAGGCCAGTGTATCCTTCCTAAGGTGTGGTGTGCAAAACTGAATGCAGTACTCCAGATGAGATCAGAGCAAGGCTCTGTACAACATGCAACTTACAATGCAAGTGCATGAGAAATATTTAACTGAAGACAGTAAGGACACTGCAGAAATCCTTTAGTTCACAGTTCTTCAGCTGGAGAAATAGAGCAGGGGCGGTGTCAATGCCAGGTTTTGGCAGCAGAGGGCAGTCACTGCCAGACTTTGCCTGTGTGCGTGCCCATGCCCATTTGTGTAGGGTCACTCATGAAGTGAGGTCTGCCATTGCCTGTTTGATGAGGTGAGCCAGTGTTTGCATTGCTGCCCTGTGCTGAAGACCCTATTACTATTGTACGCTCTTCAGTGATATTCACTCACTGTTGGAAATTTTAATCCTAAATTGTTGAATCAAACAGGAGTAAGACAGTTGTAAGGTTGCTTCCGTTGCTTTGTTGCTACTTATACACTTTTTTTAATTGGTTCTGCTTTTTAATAAATGCAGATGTTACTGCAATTTCATTAATCACAGTTTGGGTTATTTGAATTGTTTTAATGTGAATGCTGTTGGAGAAGATTTAGAAATTTGCCAATAAACCTCATCCTTGGAGAATAAAACTGGCTGAGATGTTTAATTTTTCTTTTCCCAAAAATGTATTTTATTGTTTTGGACAAGGGATTCCCACATTTAAGCTCATGGTTTGATGCAGCATATAAGCTATGTTACAATGTTAAACTATGTTTTGGGTGGCGCAGTGGTTAGCACCGCAGCCTCACAGCTCCAACGACCCGGGTTTGATTCTGGGTACTGCCTGTGTGGAGTTTGCAAGTTCTCCCTGTGACCGTGTGGGTTTTCGCCGGGTGCTCCGGTTTCCTCCCACAGCTAAAGACTTGCAGGTTGATAGGTAAATTGGCCATTATAATTTGCCCCTAGTGTAGGTAGGGGAATTGAGGGAAGGTGGGGATGTGGTAGGAATATAGGATTAGTATAAATGGGTGGTTGATGGTCAGCACAGACTCAGTGAGCCGAAGGGCCTGTTTCAGTGCTGTATCTCTAAATAAATACATATGTTATATATAAGCTATGTTACAGACTATGCAATACCTGTGGGTATAGATATTGAATATCATGTTACACATTTTTGTACCTTCTGGTGGGGCTGCTCAGAGACAAGGGTGGGATCCTTTACAAGCAAGGTGCTGGGGCTCATGGAGTGCCATTGGATCTTTTACACTTGAACAGGTGGACACAGCATCAGTTTAATGCATCATCCAAAAAATCACAAGGACAAGACAGATACTTCTCCCCAACCCAATCATTGCTCTTCCATGTTGAACACCACTTGGAAGAAATATTGAGGGTAGCAAGGGCCTAGAATGTACTCTCGGGTCGGGATTTTACGGGCTCCCCCAAGGCAGGATCAAAGGGGAGGCACAGAGTATCATGACTGGGGGGGTGGAGGGCCTGCCGCCTCCCTGTCGCCCAGTCATCTTCCCGGGGGGCAGGATAGGCTGATGACGCCATTCGCGCTCAGAGGCCAATTGAGGCCCTTAAGTGGCCTATTAAGAACCTCTTCCCGCTACTGCTGGGATCTTACCAGTGGTGGGGGGGGTGGTGGAGGGTGGGCCTCCGCCATGCTGGGAGGATGCCTTGTAGAACAAGCACCCTCCCTACAGGCTTTGTGGGGGGGGTGGGGGGTTGGCCCTCCTCAGTGGGCAATTTGTGGTTCATGGACGACCCCCACCAGGATCAACTTTACCCCCTGGGACCCCTCCTCCCCCTGGACTGAATAACCAAGCACCCATCCCCCATGCTGGGGCCTTCTAGACTGGCCCCGGCGACCCTGTCTCACCGTGCTGGGCCTGGGTCCGAGGCCTCTGCAGTAGCCACTGCTCCTGGTCGCGCTGCCGATGCTTCGGAGCTGCTGGCCCTCTGATTGGCCAGCAGCTCTTGGAGGCAGGATCCCCCTCCCTTTAAAGTCTTTAAAGGGAGGGGAATCCTGCCTCCTGAAACTTTGAATGAAAAAGCCTGGAGGATCGCTTTGAGTGGGGCACAAAAAGGCAGAGGTGGGGATCCCCTTGCCTTTTCGGCCTGGCACCGGGAGCCCCGTCTCCAGTGCAAAATCCAGCCCTAGCTGGGGGACTTCAAGGTCCATCACCAAAAGTGACTGGGGAGCACCACTACTGATCGAGCTGACCGAGTCTTGAAGGACTTATCTGCCAGACTGGGCCTGCAGCAGGTGGTGAGAAAGGGAACAAGAGGGAAAAACCTACTTGACCTCGTCATCATCAATCGACCTGTCGCAGGTGCATTTGTCTGTGAGTGACCACCGCACAGTCCTTGTGGCGATGAAGTCCCGTCCTCACACTGAGGACAGCCTCCATGCTAACTGGAATGGATTCAGAACAGATCTAGTAGCTCAAAACTGGGCATCTATAAGATGCTGTGGACCATTAGCAGCAGGAGAATTGTATTCAATCACAATCTGCAGCCTCATGGCCCTCACTCTACCATTATCATTGAATCCAGGGGATAAATCCTGGTTCATAAAGGAGTGCAGGAGAGCGTGTCAGGAACAGCATGGGACAATGACCATCTCCAACAAGAATTTAACCATCCATCTTAACATTCAACAGCATTGCCATTGCTGAACTCCCACCATCATCATCCTGGGGTTACTATTGACCAGAAACTTGACTAGGCCAGCCGTATAAATACTGTGGCTACAAGAATAGATCACAGACTGGGAATTCTATGGTGAGAAACTCATCTCCTGACTCCCCAAAGGCTGTACACCATCTACAAGGCACAAGTCAGGAGTGTGATGGAGTACTTTGCACTTTCCTGAATGAGTGCAGCTCCAAAACACTCAGGAAACTCAACACTAATCCAGGACAAAGCAACCCGCTCGATCAGCACCCATCCACCACTTCGTCCACCACCAATGCACTGCGGCAGCAGTGTGTACAATCTACTGGATGCCCTGCAGCAACTCACCAAGTGTCCTTCAACAGCACCTTCCAAACTCTCAAACTCTACCACCTATAAGAACAAGGGCAGCAGACGCATGGGAACGCCACCACCTGCAAGTTCCACTCCAAGTCACACACTATCCTGACTTGGAAATATATCGCCGTTCCTGTCACTGGGTCAAAATCCTGGAACTCCCTCCCTAACAGCACTGTGGGTGTACCTGCACCAGATGCAACTACAGCAGTTCAAGAAGGCAGCTCACTACCACCATCTCAAGGGTAATTAGAGATTGGCAATAAATGCTGGCCTTGCCAGCAATGCTAACACCAATAAAAAAAATCCCGAGGCTTTGCATTAGGGAAGAATCATAACAAAAGCATACATTATGCCATGTTGACCTCAATGCCATAGGTTGGTGTGGGGAAGCTGGGAAAAATCAGCCAGAGATCTTGGCCTTAAATGTCATTAACCATTGAGAACATAAGAAATAGGAGCAGGAGTAGGCCATTTGGCACCTGGAGCCTGCTCCGCCATTCAATAAGATCATGGCTGATCTGACTGTGGCCTTAACTCCACTTTCCTGCCTGCCCCCCAAAACCCTTGACTTTCTTGTGGATCAAAAATCTGTATAACTCAGCCTTGAATATATTCAATGACCCAGCCTCCACTGCTCTCTGGGGAAGAGGATTCCAAGGATTAACGACTCTGAGAGATTAAATTCCTTCTCACCTCCACCTTAAAAGGGAAACCCCTTATTTTGAAATTGTGCCTATTTATTTAGAGATACAGCACTGAAACAGGCCCTTTGGCCCACCAAGTCTGTGCCAACCATCAACCACCCATTTATACTAATCCTACATTAATCCCATATTCCTACCACATCCCCACCTTCCTATACTAGGAGCAATTTATAATGGCCAATTTAATTATCAACCTGCAAGTCTTTGGGTGTGGGAGGAAACCAGAGCACCCAGCGAAAACCCACATGGTCACAGGGAGAACTTGCAAACTCTGCACAGGCAGTACCCAGAATTGAACCCGGGTCGCTGGAGCTGTGAGGCTACGGTGCTAACCACTGCGCCACTGTGCCGCCCTATTATGAGGGTTGGACCATGTAACATGATTATGTTTTAAAAATTTTGAATTTCAAAAGTTCAAGATGGAGGTGTACAAGATTATGATAGGTTTAGATAAGGTGAAGAAAGGCTGTTCTCAATAGCTGATCGTACAAGGACTAGGGGACACAGATTTAAGGTTTTAGGCAAGAGATGCAGGGAGATGTTAGGAAGGATTTCTTTTGCAGCGGGTGGTAATGACCTGGAACCCGTTGCCTACATGTGGTGGAAGTGAAGACGACAAATGATTTCAAAAGGAAATTAAGTGTGTACTTGTGGGTAATAAGCTTGAAGGGCTATGGGAATATAATGGGGGAATGGGACTGACTGGATTGCTCTATAGAGGGCAGGGATGGACCTGAAGGGATGAATGGCCTCCTTCTGTGCCATAATGACTTTATAGGCTGAATTTTCCCAGACGGAGGTGGGAAGGCCATAAAATAGTGAGGGAAGACAGGACAGATGCCTCTCGCCTTCCCAATGCCATTTGATTTTGTTGGGGCAGGAAGGCCAAAAACAGCCTTCCTGCCCAGTCCAATTAAGGCCCTTAAATGGCCAATTAATGGCCACTTAAGGGCTTCTTCCTGTTGCTGCTGTCATTTTACCAACAAACAACCTCTCGTGGCCCATGGAGGGCCTCCGGTGTCAAAGGCTGCCACTGTGCAAACAACCGCCCCCTCCCCCCACCCTCAACAACCAGTCTCCCCACTCCCCCTCACCGGGGCCTGCCGGACTGGCCCTGGTGAGCCCGCCCTACTTATCTGAGGTCTGGGGCTCCGGCACTGCTCCTGGTCCTGGGCTTCCTGTAGTAATGCTGATGGCCACTGTGCCCGGTGGCACCACCGGTACGGCAGTGCTGCTGGCCTTCCAATTGGCTGGCAGCTCTTGGGGGCAGGATCCCCATCCTCAAAGGCATGGGGGTGCCAATGGCAAGGAGTTAATTGGCTGCCCGCTGTGGAATTCGGCCAGGGGTTCAAAACAGGGCCAAGGCGGGGTTGCCCTTTGCCTTCCAGCCCGTTGCTGGGACCCCCACCGGCAGGGTAAAATCCAGCCCCATGAGTCTATAAACCACCCAATTCCAACAATATCCACCAGCTCTACCTCCCAGTGTGCATCCTCTGATATCCTGCTGAATGTACCCTGCTTCTGCTCTTCCATCAGTAGCCATACCCCTATTCCCTGTTATTCCCCCCTTTACCCTTCTGAATAATATCTCTCTTTAAAATGTTCCTAAAAACAAACCTTTTTAATTACTCTCTTGGTTAGTGTCCACTACTCCAACTGTAAAGCACCTGGTGGCATTTTGTTGCATGAAAGACGCAAAACAATTGCAAGTAGTTGTTTAGGACCGATCATGTCTTATTAACAATCAAGCATCAGTTGGTTAACCAACTTCTCCCTCACCCACTCATTTGCACTGGCTGATCTAGGTTTCAGCCATTTCTCTATAGTTTCCACCAAAGTTACTATGCGAGATCGGGACAATCCTCTGGAAATTCTATCCCTAATATTTGTAAAAATACAGCAATCCTAACAAAAGTCACCTATTAAATCTCACTTTATCTCAGAGGCCTCAAGACCTTGACGATATACACTGCATACTACTGATGAAAGTTCATTTATTTGATATGTCCAGAATATTGTCAACCAGTCAGCTATAGAGATCCAATTGACACAAACAAATAGATAGACTGCCCATGATTTACATCATGAATCTTATAACATGATTCAGTTATATTCATATTTTAACTGAATATAGAACATTCTCAGTTCTATATGTCACAGGGACAACATCACAGAATCAAACTTCATGATAGTTTTAGTGTAACTTGAGGCCTTTGTATTTGCTAAAGCTAAGCCAGCAAATGTTTTGTATGTGATGTCTTGGATGGATGTCCTCATCAAGGAGGATACAACTACATTGTACATTGATATAGCACCTTTCACAACCTCAGGAGACCATAAAAGCACTTTACAGCTAATCAAGTACTTTTAAAGTGTAATTACTGCTGTAGTGTAGGAAACACTCCTGCTAATTTTGCACACAGCAAGGTTCCACACTGAGATAATGAGCAGATAATTTATATTTTAAGTGTCGGCTGAGGGATAAATATTGGCAGAAACACCAGGAGAACTCCAGTGTTCTTCTTCAAACAATTTTTTTATGTTCACCCAAGAGGGCAGACAGGATTTAGCATCTCTTCTGAAAGATGGCAACGCCAACAGTATTGCACTGTCTCACTATTGCCCTGGTGTGTCCGCCTGGATTTTGTGAGACATGAACCTACACTCATCTAACAGGCAACATTGCTACCATCAAACCATGGCTGGTACCTAATATGTTAATAATGCAGTTCTATTTGAGAGAGAAAGATATACAGAGAGAGACAGTTTCATTCTATATGCACTCCCACAGCTTATTGACTCTGTCCTTTAGGACAAGATTGTTGCACATATTTTATCAAAGTGTCTTTAAACTTTTGAGTTCCTCAAAATGATCAGACCAAGCATTTCCTCAACGGTTTCAACAAAACTCAGGAAGAAGGAGCTTCCATTGCTTGTATCTCTTTAGACCTTGAAAGCATCAAATAGACAAAATCAGGTCGTTTAAGGAACCACAGCTATCATCTCTTTAAAACTGTGATTAGGTGCAAGAAATAAATGTCAGGCTGGAGTCGCCCATCCTGTGTTCACATTATTCAGAGATGCCAGGAAATGCACAAGCAGCATTAAAGCCTTCAAATCTCAACCTGCAAGGTCAAGCAGTAGTGTCACTTTCAATGGAGAACAAAGTGACAGTGCAGTGAAACTGTGGACAGATAAGGCACAGAAAAAAAGTCAGACCAGAGCTTGCTAAAAAGCTGGATTTTGCTGCCACCACTGCCCTGCGTGCTCCAGCAGTGATCTCATGCTTCACCTCACTGTCCAAAATCAACAGGAATTCATTAGCAGCCACGTAGGCAGATTATACTTTGAGCTATCCCTGAGTTCATCTTCTCAAACAGGTCACAGCAATGAGGGCAAAACATAGGAGGATGGCTAAACGAATGATTTACCCCATGAGATCACAAAACTGCTTCTCTAACAATGTTCCCATGACATATTAAACAAGCCCACATCCCACTTTTAGCTGTTATTGTAAATTTCTGGTGTTAAAAGACCTGAATACCTGGCACTGAGTTTTAATTTTAAATTGAGCCTAATGCTGGGCAGTCCAACCAGAAATAATTGTCCTGATAATACTTTCACTGGCTCCGAACTCCCCACTGGATGGCTATATTTAGTTGTATGTTAATCCATCTTTCTTCTCTTGGATAATGTCTTCACAATTCCTTGTACTTTATTATTATTCAGAGGCTCAAAATTCCCTCAGCCTTCCCTTCCCTTTTATATTTTCAGTCTGCATTTGTCCTGTCCCTCTCCCTGATCTTTTCAGCATTAAATGATCCCTCTTGCTAGCCTACATTAAGCGTGTGTTGCACTGACATACTGGGGTCACCCCTAATGCAGTGGAATAACTTCATTGTGCCAGTTCTTGCCCACAAATGCTACTGAAAGCTAAATGGTTTAACAGACAAAACAAAAGCAAAATAATATAGCTGTTGGAAATGTGAAAGTAAAATAAAAAATGCTGGAAATACTTGTACATTAGGCAGCATCTGTGAACAGAGAAACAAAATGTTTCAGAACTCAATTGTTTCACAAGAGTTCCCACTTCGTTACCTCTCTTCCCTTACATGTGAACAAAGTTGAGATAAGTTGTTCTGGGTACTGATCATAGTGACACAACTGTCAGACTATTGCAACTTCAATGACTAGAATACACTCAGTCACTTCATAATAGGACATGAAAATGAACAGCTGATGATGTTACTGCGTAATGACTATCATCCCCAGTTTTATATGCAAAGCTCTGCTGCATTTCCACCTTACATCTGGACTTAGAAAACGCTCCAAAAAAAGCTTTAACTGAAAAAATAAATTCCAATTTCACAACAGAATCTGCCACCATGTTCACACTACGAGCACATTGTAAACGAACAGAAGTTAATTTAGCAATTGCCCAGTAGCTAAACACACCTCTTCAGACCCATACAAGATCAAAAGCTCCCTGGTCTTTTTCTGAATTAGACGATCTTCACGTGTTGAAATCCTACAATTGGCCTCAGTACCCTAGGTTTGGGAAGAAAATGAAATAATGTACTTGTGATATCAGAGTGACTCACATTTTCCCTATTTATGAAATATGTGAATGTTTTCTTTACATTAAAGGCACTATATAAATGGAAGTTGTTGCTTTCACAATAACTACTGTCAGTGTTGATGTATTGCTGTTGTTACCTCCAGGTACCTTCTCTCTTTGTGAAGTCTCATTATTTGCAGCATACCAAGAAAATCAAGCAATGCTCGCTAACAGCATGTTTGTGATCATGTTAGCTTGTCATATGAAAAAGAAACTTCTTATAATTACAGTTACAGCAACAATGTTTGGCAAAGGACACCAGGTATGATGGAGACTGTGACTCTAAGAAGCAGGACAGTTGGTTCATACATGGAACAGATGCCTGATAGAGACAGGGCAGATGGTCTACTATAGACAGTGGCTACAGGCACAGTCAGATGGTTGTTGATAGAAATGTTACAAATAATGGTAGCTGGGAGAAAAAGTCAGAGCTCGCCACCATCCAGGACAAAACAGCTGCTTGATCAGCACCCCATCCACCACCTTAACCATTCACTCCCTCCACCACTGGTGCACAGTGGCAGCAGTGTGTACTATTTTCAAGATGCACTGCAGCAACTAACAAAGGCTTCTTTGACAGCACCTCCCAAACCCACAACTTCTACTGTCTAGAAGAACAAGGGCAGCAGGCGCCTGGGAACACCACCAGCTACAAGTTCTCCTTCAATTTACAGACCACCCTGACTTGGAAATATATTGCTGTTCTTTCATTGTTGTTGGGTCAAATTCCTGGAACTCCCTACCTAACAGCACTGTGGGTTTTTCTACACATCATGGAATGCAGTGGTTCATAAAGGCAGCTTACCCCACCTTCTCAAGGGTAATTACAGATGGGCAATAAATGCTGGCCTTGATAGTGATGCCCACATTCCATGAATGAATGAAAAAAAAGATTGACATTCCTGCAAAGTGGAAGCATTTAGATTCGACGTTAGTAGCTTTTGCAGTGCTTTGTTGTATTATTTGAGTTTGTTGTGACCTCATGGTCCATCAAAGTCAGGCAGACAGAGCTAAATCTCACCCTGGTTGCACACGTAAACACCTTCTCATGGAAACCTGGCTCCACTCCAGAGTTGTCCCAGTTCCTTGTTTACTTCCTCATACTCGTCATTGTCTTAACTTTTTGAAAAAGCAGTGTACATGACGATCTGTTACAGACAGTGTACGTGACTATTTTATACTCAGTGCATGTTACAGACATTCTGTTATAGATAGTATATGTGCGTTTTCAATTACAGGCAGTGTGTAAGACTAATAGACACTGTAAAGTCTAATATGGACAGTGTCTATTAGTATGGATGTAAATGTTAAGTTCTCTCTTTTTACACCAATATCTATTACAGTGCATATGACTGTCTTTCCATTATAGAGCATGTATTTGAGTTTCTGTACAGTATATACTGTGTATATGACTGCTCATCCATTATTGACAATGGATAAGTCCATACACACTTATCAGAAATAACGTAAGTGTTTTCTTACCACTCAAGAATTCAATAACCACACTTTATTATGTAATAAATAAGATTTTATTCAACAAGCATTATATGGCACCATCCAGTCATTGGAGAGCTTGTAGAATGTGCTTTCAGCTCTTAGGCTATACAGATACTACAGTTTAAATAAAAAGAAAAAACTGCATATGCTGGAAATAAAAACAGAAAAGGCTCAAAATAAAGAACAAATCTGTCACATCTGTAAAAAGCAAGACAAGTTAGTGTTTCAGGTATTAACTTTCCTGTGTAACACTTGGAGTTCTGACAAATGACCTACACCCAAAATCTGAATCAGTCTTTTCTCTTTCAAGATGCAGATGGAACTGTTGTCCAACGCCAGCAGTTTGTATTTGATTACATGTTACCAATTAGAAAACTTATCTGTTCACTTTTTAAAAAAAGAAACCTTAATTAATCTCCGAATATAGAAAAAGTATTGAGCACCTCATCAGCTTCATCCAGTCTGTCAGTAAGCTGAGTAGATCCAGTGTTACGTTGTGCAAAATAAAAGCTTTACCATCCTCTGCTGGCAGCCCCTGCGCCTCCTGCTGTTTAACAGTGTGCCTCAATAGTTTGTTTTGCCACTTCTGTAGATGCTGCCCACAGAATCTCTGCAACACTGAAGTTTTACCTTTTTTCATCTTTACCGTTTTGTTGATATTTTTCATTTCCTCTTTTCAAAATAATTCTGTAAACAGCAGCCTACATTCCTGGCTTCACATTTTCTCTTGATCAATAATATCTGACAAGAACTTTAATGACATTCCATATAACAATCTTGGAGATAATCGGAGTCTCTGGAGATTTATTACACTCGGTAGGACCATCTCTCAGTCTATCGTCCACATGTCTTATGAGTGTTCAGGAAAGGCTGATAAAGTTTGTAGTAAGATGTCTGAGGCAAACAGTGCTCACCTCTTAAACAATGAGAGGAAGCCTTTTCCTTCGGGAATCTGATTGCTGGTCCTGCGGAGAAAGGAGTGGTGATGTTTGGAATCCCTGTACTCGCTGCGATCTTGGTTGGGAGCATTCCAGGCTTGTTCAGTCTGCTGCTGGGTTTTGAGTTGCTGACTTATCACAAATTGCATGTCATCCTATCAAAAATACAACAGAAATGGCAACAGTAAATCCTTCTGTCCATTGGGTAATCTAGCAGTCTAGCCATGTATCTGTCAGTTCATAAGATCTGTGAATCCATTTTTTATAAGTCCATCTATCCAGTTATCACTAAATCCACCTTCAGTCCATCCAGCCAACCATTCCCCAATCAATCCATCAGCATCAATTTATTCATTAAGCATTTGAGATGTGACATTAAACCAAGGTCCCCGTCCAGTGGGCATAAAAGATCTTATAGGACTTTTCATTATTGCAGGTGGTTCATCCCTCAATCAATGACATCAAAACAGGTAAACTGGTCATTTATCTTTTTATTGTTTGTGGGGCCTTGCTATGTGGAAACTGGCTGCTTTGTTTGCCTAAAACAACAGTGAATTACATTTCAAAAGGGTATCATCAGCTGTGAAATGCACTGGGACATACTGAGGTCATAAATGGTGCTATATAAATGCAATTTTCTGCTTCTTTGAACCAATCAAGCCATCTTTCTTTATCAATCTATTTCCTCACTGATCACTCCACGTTTACACTGGTTCATCTATCAATTGTTGCTCTATCCATCCATTTATTTATCCATCAAATCAGTCATTCAATCCATGAATCCATTATTTTGTTCATCATTATTCATTCCACTGTACCATTTATACACTTATACATCAATCCACTTAGCCCTGTCGTCAGTCCTCTCTCCATGCATCTACCCTGTCAAATACATATAGAACATCCGTGACCATAGAAAATCTTCACAATAATAATATCAGCCCTACACTGACAGTCAAAATCTTCCCTTTTGAGATTGAGTGGGGAACAAGAGCGACATGGTTACCTCTCCAGCTGCACACTGAGGCAGACGTTGTAAATTGGTGGTTTATGGAAGAGTGTTTGCTTTCTACATTATTTTTGTGGAAAATATACCACCAAAAGGAACAGGTTATATCAGGAGTGGTACAGGTTATTTAATACAAGTGCCACTGGTTATATAACTCAAATAGCATTGGTTATATAACACTAGTACTGGCTATATAGCACAAGTGGTTCCAGTTCCATCAAGAATAGTAATGGTTATATGACAGGTGATGTTGCTTATGTAACATGGGGAGCAGAACCACAGCTTGTCTTCTGTTTTTCCATGACCTCAATAGCTTATATTAATGGTAAACCACTGATTTTTGATGTATTATCTGTTTATACAATACATGCTGTAGATAATTCAGTATTTAACCCTACTTTCTGCTGTTTAATGTCCTATAAGCAGGGTGATATTGACTAAGGTCATATGATGTTCTTGTCTTCAAAGGCTGATTGTTGGTTTGAGAGAGTGAAGTTACGATGCAGTTTATGAGCATTTTCCCAAGGATTTTAGCTTTTTTAGGTTTCCACTGCTGAATCCTACTTTCTCTCACCTTGCATTTGTCCCACAATCACAGTCCTAAATAGTGTCCTCTTTCTACTTTAGTGTGTCATCTGGGGCTCACTTGGTAGTACTGTTGTTTCTGAATCTGGGTTCAAGTCCTACTCCAGGACTTAAGCAGAAAAAATAAAGCTGATACTCCAGTGCTGCACTGTTGGAGGTGCTGTCTTTTAGATGAGTTGTTAAACTGAGGTCCCATCTGCCCTCTCAAGTGGACATAAAAGAACCCATGGCGCTATTTCGAAGAAAAGCAGCAAAGTTATCCCAAAGTCCGAGTCAATATTTATTCCTCGATCAACATCACTAGAACAGATTATCTGGTCATTATCACATTGCTGTTTGTGAGAGTTTACTGTACTCAAATTAGCTGCAGCATTTCCTACATTGCAACAGCAACTAGACTTCAACAAAAAAGTTCAACATCTTGCATTCCTAATTGGTGTTCTTTCCACTCCCACCTCCCACGTTGCTGCCCTCTCACCCTCTCACCCTCAATGCAGTGAAATATGGTCTCACTCTTTTCTCTCCAACTTATCAGTTACCAAAATATATCCCAGTGGTTGTTTACCCTGTAATTGACTGTTTTACGATATTCTTTTTATTTAGAGATACAGAACTGAAACAGGCCCTTCGGCCCACCGAGTCCGTGCTGACCAACAACCACCCATTTGTACTAACCCTACAGTAATCCCATATTCCCTACCACCTACCTACACTAGGAGCAATTTACAATAGCCAATTTACCTATCAACCAGCAAGTCTTTGGCTGTGGGAGGAAACCAGAGCACCCGGCGAAAACCCATGCGGTCACAGGGAGAACTTGCAAACTCCACACAGGCACTACCCAGAATCGAACCCGGGTCCCTGGAGCTGTGAGGCTGAGGTGCTAACCACTGTGCCACCCTACTGAATACCTGGGTATAGAATCAGAACATGATACGACAAGAAACGGGCCATTTAGCCCATCAAGTCTGGGTTGGCATTTTTCTCCATGAGGCACCCAGTCTAATCTCTCTCCCCTGCTCACTTTCCACATCTGTTCATAATTCCTCTTTTTCAAGCAATTCGCTTTTAAATGAATTTATAGGCTCTGCTTCACCAATGGTTTGCGGCTGAGAACTGCACATTCTAACCAGCCTCTGTGTAAAAAAAAAACCTTTTCTCACTTCTCCTTTAAATTCCTTTATGGTTATCCTAACTCGCACCCTCTTTTTATTGCTCTATCAACTTGTGGAAACAATCTATCAGTAGTTATCTTATGACAATCCTTCATAATCTTGAAGACTTCAATTAAGTCATTCCTTGTATTGGCTGCAGACACACCTGCCAAGCTTCTAGCTCCTGAGACAGGCCCACTTTCTGTTGAATGGTCTCCAGAAGCTGGGAGTTCAATGACTTCATATCTATTTGACACTTGAGCAGCTCCACTTCCACTGCATTCTTCCTGTAAAAAGATGAACCATTTCTTATTATTTCTTCTGGTTTGACTGATATAAATGTAGGTTTCTCAGTCATCCCTGCATTCAATTAAATAGGTCATCCCTCCTTTACCCTTTTTATGTCAGCTGTGGTTCTGTTAGTAGCACTTGTGCCTCTGGGTTCAAGTTAAGAGTTAAGCCCAAAAATCAAGGCTGACACTCCAGTGCAGGACTGAGGAAGTGCTACATTGTTGGAGGTGCTGTCTCTCAGATGTGATATCAAACCAAAGCCCTGTCTGCCCTCTCAGGTGAATGTAAAAGATTCCATGGCACTATTTTGAAGAAGAATAGGGGGATCACCCCAGTGCCTCGGTCAATATTTATCCCTCAATCAATGTCACTAAAACAGATTATCTGTTCATTATCACATTGCTGTTTGTAGGAGCTTGCTGCATGTAAATTGTCTGCCGCATTTCCTACATTACAATAATGACTACTCCTCAAATGTACTTCATCAGCTATAAAGTACATGTCTGGTGGTAGTGAAAAGCACTATACAAATGCAAGTATTTCTCTTTTTTTTTGGTGCTATATCCAATTCCATTAATTGGATTAATGTCAATTAATATAGACATTAAGAACAGCACAGCCACACAACTAAAACCTAATAATAAAAGTTAGTTCCAGAGCAGAGAAGGTCAATGGCTGAGCTAATATCCATGAACAACAACAACCTGTACTTAAACTCTACTTTAAAGTGGTAAAATATCCCAATGCACTTCACAGGAGCATTATCAAACAAAACTTGACACTAGGCCACAAGAGGAGATATTAGGGCAGGTGACCAAAACATGGTCAAAGAGATTTTGAGGTGCGTCTTAAAGGAGGAAAGAGGGATAGAGAGGCAGAGAGGTTTAGGAGGGAATTCCAGACCTTAGGGCCTTGGAAGCTGGAGGTCCGACCGCAAATGGAGGAGTGAGTAAAATCGGGGTTGAGCAAGAGGTGCAGATATCTCGGGGGCTGTAGGGCTGGAGGAGGTGACAGGGATAGGGAGGAACTTGAAAACAAGGACGAGAATTTTAAAATTGAGCTGTTGTTTAACCAGGCATCAATATAAGTCAGTGAGCACAGGGGTGGACGGCACTTGGTGTGAGTTAGGACATGGGCAGCAGAATTTTGAATGTTGTCAAGTTAATGAAGGGTGGAGATTTGGGGCCAGCCAGGAGTGTTTGGAATAGCCAAGTCTAGATGTAGCAAAGGCATGGATGAGGGTTTCAGCAGCAGATGAGCTGAGGCAGGGGCAGAATCGGGAGATTTTACAGAGGTGGAAATAGGTGTTCTTAGTGATGGTGTGGATATGTGGTCAGAAGCATATCTTGGGGAGTCAAATACAATGCCAAGATTATAAGAAATATCCCTGCTAATAACAAGGAAAATGGATCATATATCAGCTAGAGACTCTGAATAGAAGGGGTAAGTGATGCAAAACAAACTCTGTCACTCACTTAGTTATCGCAGTGTCCCGTTCATGGATTGCTTGCTGGAGGTGCAGATCACTAGAATTGCTCTCCAGGCCGCATCTCAGACCATCATTTTCCTTCCTGAGATTCACCAGATCAGTACTTTGCAATTGCAACTAGAGGATTCAAACATATCACGTGGTTGAGTGAAAACACAGCCTGAACTCTATATACATCAAACACTATCTCACCACATCCATCCCAAACCAGATCATGTGAGCCATGACCCGAACTGTACACTGTGCCAAACACTCCCTGTGACCTCTTAATGCATCCACCCCAAAACAGGGCACATGAGCCATGACCTGAACTGTACACTGTGTCAAACACTCTCTACACCCCAGCACAACCTCACCTAAACAGAAATAGAGACTGCAACTCAGTTTTAAATGATCAAAATCACTTAGAGGGATATTTTTGACAAGAGACAGTTCGAGACTGATTGGCTGTAACAGTCCAATGTTAAATGACTTTGAGCACTCTCCATCCAGTTCCCTGCCCGAAACACAAAACTAACAAAAGAATTCATTCAGCAATCTCACTCCAATAAGTTGGTGTGAGAGATGAAAAATTGTCATACTGGTACAGAAGAGGGTTCTCTTCTGACATTAAAGTATACTAATGAGCAATGCAATTGGAGCTTTACTCTATATCAGATTTATGTGTAGGCTAGTGAAGATTTTGGTATTTTAGGTAGTATTACAATTCCATTCTTTTATAACAGAGTTACAATTTCACTAGAAACTGCATTTCAGCCAGAGAAATCCCTACCAGTATCTTACCAGTAGATTCCATCTTTTCAGCAGGATAGTGAGTGAGCAGGAACCCTGGATGATTTTGCCCTTCCCCTTCCCAGGGTCTATTTTACACCCATACTGTCCAAGCATTGATTCTGGGACTTTGCCAGTCTTTACCACATCAGATGGTTCATTTACTCACTCGATGATCAGAGAGCTTGCGTGCGGAATGTGCCACCGCATGGGCTGCACAAAGCATTACCTGTCTCCGAAGCTCCTCAATCATCTGCTGCTTCTCTTCGTTCATTGCCTGTTCCTGCTGGAATTGTTGCCGTTCCCTCTTCAGCTCCTCCTGTAATTCCTTCTGAGCAACCTCTGTGAGAACCTTATTAAAATGATGGAAAATTATTAAACAACAATCAAAAGGGGAATTTATCAGATATTATACCAAGAGCTGTAACAAGGACAGCCACCCAAGAGTATCAGCAGGCATGTGCCATGACGTCAATTTTATTCAGTAGGGCTACATTTATGGGAGTGTTCATCTTAGGGTCTCCAATACGAACTGTTGGACCCCTAAGTACAATGGAGGCAGGTAAGGCAATGCGTATTTACACTCTCCAATCCTATTGGTAGATTAGTTTCTGCTAATCAGCCGATTGACCAGCTCTTTTTTTTCTGGTTCACAGCTCCCCATACACCCATCTTTCACCTCAAGGACCCTGCTCATTACATGTTAACCTTAATAGTGCCTAGACCTCAAACCCAGCTAAATGCACACCTTTGGGGCCATTATTACCAGCAGGCAATGGCTGTACTGGTAATCTGCCCATATGCTGTTGCTGGCTTGGATCCTTTCCTTCTTTCCCTGTTTATTCACATTGCAGCCATTAGTAAGCTGAGCTGTTGTTGGTTGGGCATGGTCATGGAAGAGCATTCCCTTGGGGCAGGGAGGATGGGATGATGGGCAGTATGCTATCTTCAGGAAGGGATAACGTGAGGAGGGAGGGACACCATGTGACTCATGTGACAATGAAAGAGAATCCAAACCTTGCTGCAGCACGTGTTCCCTTCCTGTCTAATGGAACATCATGCAAACCAGTAATTAGCTCTCTCACTGATAGAGACCAGCTGTCATCTCATTCCCCTTACTGACAGATCTGGGCAAAGGCAAACTGAGTGTGAAACTTGTGAAACTATCTGGCAGAGCTGTGACTGGGATAACTGGACTTGCCATTTTCAGATGGACAAGTCTACCTTACAGGCACAACAGTGGAAAGGTGGAGGAGAGGGAGGTTTGTTGAAACTGTTTCCATTGCTAGCATCCAGTGGCAGTATAAAGCATTTCCAGATCATATATTGCACAGTAAGATGATGAAGTAAAGCTCCTTCTTCCACCCCTCAGCAATATGTCTCGAGTCCTCAAGAGCATGGCCGTTGAGGGATCAGATGTGGCTGAGTTGGCAGCACTCTTACTTCTGAGTCAGAAGGCTTTGGATTTAAGTCCTACCCCAGGGACTTAAGCCCAAAAATTTAGGCTGACACTCCAGTGCAGCACTTAGGGAGTGCTGCACTGTTGGAAGTGCTGTTATTTGGATGTAGTGTAAAACTGAGGGCCATCTGCCCTCTCAGGTGAATGTAAAAAATCCTATGGCACTGTTTCAAAGAAGAGCAGGGGAGTTACCCCAGTGTCCTGGCCAATTTATATCCCTCGATCAACATTACAAGGAGGAGGTGTTGGGTGTCTTGCAAAGCATTAAGGTAGATAAGTCCCCAGGCCCTGATGGGATCTACCCTAGAATACTGAGGGAGGCAAGGGAAGAAATTGCTGGGGCCTTGACAGAAATCTTTGCATCCTCATTGGCTACAGGTGAAGTCCCAGAGGACTGGAGAATAGCCAATGTTGTTCCTTTGTTTAAGAAGGGTGGTAAGGATAATCCAGGAAATTATAGACCGGTGAGCCTTACGTCAGTGGTAGGGAAACTATTAGAGAGGATTCTTCGGGACAGGATTTACTCCCATTTGGAAACAAACAAACTTATTAGCGAGAGACAGCATGGTTTTGTAAAGGGGAGGTCGTGTCTTACTAATTTGATTGAGTTTTTTGAGGAAGTGGCGAAGATGATTGATGAGGGAAGGGCGGTGGATGTTGTCTATATGGACTTTAGTAAAGCCTTTGACAAGGTCCCGCATGGCAGACTGGTACAAAAGGTGAAGTCACACGGGATCAGAGGTGAGCTGGCAAGATGGATACAGAACTGGCTCAGTCACAGAAGACAGAGGGTAACAGTGGATGGGTGTTTTTCTGAATGGAGGGATATGACTTGTGGTGTTCCGCAGGGATCAGTGCTGGGACCTTTGCTGTTTGTAGTATATATAAATGATTTGGAGGAAAATGTAGCTGGTCTGATTAGTAAGTTTGCGGACGACACAAAGGTTGGTGGAGTTACGGATAATGATGAGGATTGTCAGAGGATACAGCAGGATATAGATCGGTTGGAGACTTGGGCGGAGAAATGGCAGATGGAGTTTAATCCGGACAAATGTGAGGTAATGCATTTTGGAAGGTCTAATGCAGGTGGGAGGTATACAGTAAATGGCAGAACCCTTAGGAGTATTGACAGACAAAGAGATCTGGGCATACAGGTCCACAGATCACTGAAAGTGGCAATGCAGGTGGATAAGGTAGTCAAGAAGGCATACGGCATGCTTGCCTTCATCGGTCGGGGCATAGAGTATAAAAATTGGCAAGTCATGTTGCAGCTGTACAGAACCTTAGTTAGGCCACACTTAGAATATTGCGTGCAATTCTGGTCACCACACTACCAGAAGGACGTGGAGGCTTTGGAGAGGGTACAGAGGAGGTTTACCAGGATGTTGCCTGGTCTGGAGGGCATTAGCTATGAGGAGAGGTTGGAAAAACTCGGATTGTTTTCACTGGAACGACGGAGGTGGAGGGGCGACATGATAGAGGTTTACAAAGTTATGAGCGGCATGGACAGAGTGGATAGTCAGAAGCTTTTTCCCAGGGTGGAAGACTAAGGGACATAGGTTTAAGGTGCGAGGGGCAAAGTTTAGAGGGGATGTGCGAGGCAAGTTTTTTACACAGAGGGTGGTGAGTGCCTGGAACTTGCTGCCAGGGGAGGTGGTGGAAGCAGGTACGATAGCGACGTTTAAGAGACATCTTGACAAATATATGAATCGGAAGGGAATAGAGGGATATGGGCCCCGGAAGTGCAGAAGGTGTTAGTTTCGGCAGGCATCAAGATCGGCGCAGGCTTGGAGAGCCGAATGGCCTGTTCCTGTGCTGTACTGTTCTCTGTTCTTTGTTCTTTGTATTACTAAAAGAGATTATCTGGTCATTATCACATTGTTGTTTGTGGGAGCTTGCTATGTGCAAATTGGCTGCCGCATTTCCTAAAACAGTGACTACACTTCAAAAGTACTTCATTGGCTGTAAAGTATTTTGGGATATCCTGAGGTTGTGAAAGGCGCTATACAAATGCAAGTACTTCTTTATACTAAAGTGAAGTGATTTTTATAATTTTCTCTCAAAGTAAGATTAATGGTGAACAAGCCAAATTAGGGATAAAAACAAGAAATGCTGGAAATACTCAGCAGGTCTGGCAGCATCTGTGGAGACAGAAACAGTTAACATTTCAGGTCAGTGACTCTTTATCAGAACTTCAGGTTCTGAAGAAGGGTCACTGACCTGAAGCGTTAACTCTACTTCTCTCTCCACAGATGATGCAAGACCTGCTGAGTATTTCCAGCATTGCTTGTTTTTATTCCAGATTTCCAGCATCTGCAGTATTTTGCTTTTATTTAAGCTAAATTAAGGGGGAGCTTTGGGCTTGAGGCCATGCCCACTGGAAAGTATATTAGGATTGCTGGAACTCCCTGGCAGTCAGCAGACTTTCAATCTATCAGCCCAGGCTGGATTTGAGTTCACATCCCAGAGGTGATCCCAATACCTCACTCATTGTGAACCCTACCCAACCCTCCTGTTGATCCATTTAGTTTGCCCCAATGAATTTAACTGGCTGATAAGTGTAGGAACATCCTTACCTGTGTAGCTGGACCATGTACTAGGCTGTGTACCAGATCCTTCAGGTGAGAAAGGCTTTCCTGGAGACTGTGCATCTGACATCCAATCAAGCTGTCAGAACACTTCACACCTGTCAAAGTGAGTAACTGCTGATGGATTTTCACAATTTCATTCTTTACCTGGGACAAGTTACAGAAAAGTACATCAGATAAGTAGTACAGAAACAGCAAGTTTTGCAAATACCCTACATGGAGAAAGGTCATATCAGCTCTAAACTGCTGCAAAATTTAATGTACTTTAACCTGTAAATATAAAAGGCCAACACATTGGCTCCAGTAGAAGCCTATACCTGATCTTTCTCGGCCTCCCAGGTCTCAGTCTCGGTTTCCAGACTGTGCTCAATTTCTGAGAGAAGGGAATCACTGTGATTTGTGGATTCCTGCATCATCAGCTGCTCACTCAGCTCTTGCAGTCGGCTCTGCTGCTGCCTATTCAGAGCCTGTACTTCATCGACATTCTCCTGTGACAGGGTTAGCTACAGGTTGAAGAGAATGGCAAACACATTAGCTACATTCAGAGAAAAGTCACCTTCTCAGCAATGTGTCATTATTGTAGAGATACCCAGATACAGCATAGGGTTACAGAAGATAAGACAGATTGTAACAAGAGCAGGCCACCTGGCCCATCAAGACCACTCCTTCTGCAGAGCAACCACAATGCTCTCTTTTTCCCAACTTCCTCCAGCTCAGCACCACCTTCTCACGGGCAATTCGGGATGGGAAACAAATGCTGGCCTTGCCAGCGACACCCACATCCCATGAAACAAATAAAAAAATCCTCCTCCTGGGGGACATTCTATGGATGGCATAGTGGCCATTCCTGTTGTTCAAGGCCAGTGAGCGTTCGCAGGTCATTCAGCTATAGAAGGCATCACATGAGGCCCAAAGCTTTTCTCAATTGACATTCACATTCCAGTCGGCATTACTAAATAATGACTAGGATCAGTCTGGAATTCCTACTTTCCCTGTCAAGCTCAGGGAGCCAAGATAATCTGCAGTACAGAGACTAGCTGGCAGCACAGATTAATACTCAAACCTGGGACTTTAATGCTAGGTCAGGTAGTGCTTTGCTCACAAGGGGCCATCAGGTGATCACGGATCCTATCCCACCGATTTAATCTCCTAAACGAAAGCTCGTTACACATATTCCCTGATCCCCAAAGGTAACCAAACATTTCCCTGACCAAAGCAGCACAGGAATTATTGTGTCTGTGGAGTATTTTAACATCACAGTCTGTTTATCCCTACAACTTCCAGTCTAGCCCTTAACTAGAGATTTATCCAGCTCTTGTTTTGATTGTGTTAATCAACACACACACAGTTATTACAGGCGACTGCTAAAAGAAAAAGAAAAAGAAAACCAGTAAGTGCTGGAAATCTGAAACAAACAAGAATCAGAATCATGTGCAGTCACACAGAAAATAACTGTTAACCTGCTGATTAAACAGCAGCTCCACACAGTCATACAGCAAGTAATCGAGAAGTCTGTTAGCCTCACCTTTGATCTCTACATGGATGATTGTTCTTACTCACAGAAGCACTATGAAGGGCTGCCTAGAACGTGAATGAAGGCACTCAGTCTGACCAGCTATCACAAATACGGAAACTTCCAAAAGTTCCACTTCCTCTCTAGAGAATTGGCTGGGTCCGACTAATTGACAACATCAGCGGATGTGTGTGTGTGCGCGTGTGTGTGTGTGTGTGTGTGTGCGTTGGGGGGGTGTGTGTGTGGGTGCAATTTTATGTGTGTGTATATATATGTGGCTGTATGGAGGTTGTGGATGTGGGTGTCTCCATGTAGATATGAATATTTGATTGCACATTGCAAGATAGGTACAGTTGATCTTAATTCATCCAGTCAGAAAGCCCTAACAATCGCCAATCATTGCATCCAGTTATTTCTTAAATTTTTCCTGGCTTTTTGCACTGACCATCCATTCTGTGTGAAGAACTTCCTGATATCAGTTTGAAATTTGCCTTTTACTAGTTTGAACTTGCGTCGAGGTTTGGGACGATGGAGACCTTGACGGCTGCAGCTAGGGGACTGCCAAGGGGGCCGTGAGGATTGTGGATCAGAGCACACACGTACGAGACCATCTGCCTGGATAGGCGCAGGCTACTATGGCAATGTCTTGGGTAAAGCCTTCATCCCCTTGCAGCCCCCCACTGTGCTCCTCTGGCTTCCTGCTGCCCAGGAGGTTGTATCTGCTGCAGCTCATCCTGGCTGCTCTGTCCATTGTCAGAGTGGCCTGTCCCCATCTGAACTATCTCAGCTGGGCGTTGTGCATGCACCAGGCCTCCCCCTGCCAAACCCAGCTGCCACAGTGATGCCAGCAGCCTCACGTCCCTCTCCGGATTCCTACCACTCACACTGAGAAAAGCAAGGCTTACAGCTGCAGCAATGGTCACTTTGTGGCATTTTTGAAGCATCTGTGCCTTACTTTGTGCCTCTGCAGTATTTTAATCAGTTCTTCCATTGCCCTCATGCTCCCCCACTGTGTTCATGATTTGAATACACTGCCTTATTCCCTCCATGGAGTCCTCCACGTCCCCAGCCTTTGAAAATTAAAAACTGCTGCTGACAAGTCTGTTAATGAGCTCCTCAATGATCTCAACAGGCAATTAATTGGAGGCATGTGCCCAACCCATTCCCTCCCTCCCGGCATCCCTTTCAAAATGGCATCACGTTCCGGAGGCAGTGGATCCCAGTGCCAATCTCCGAGAATGTGATCTTCAAATCATGCTCATGCCCACCCCCACACTCAGCGGGCTTTAGAAATCCAGCCTGGAAGTCTATCCCATGGATCTCACCTGCAGTAGCTGTTCATGGTTCTTTCGCTGCAACTGGAAGAATTTTTCCTGTCTTGAGTCAAGGCTGCTTTTCAGTGTTACATTCTCCTTCTCCACTGTAACTATCCGCTGCTCCAGATTATATTTCTGCTCAGACAATAGAGCTACCTGTTAAGAGGCAATGAAGAACTTCAACAACACTACAGATGTACCCACCTTCAAAGAGCCTCCTTAAGGTACGACTAATTAAATCTCAGTCACATAAATTTGTGAAAATTTCTTCTGGTCTGTATTTCCAGCAAAGTCAGAAACACTCTCTAAAAATGAATGAGTAAAAATAGTGACCAAGGAATTGTAGACTGCTGAGCTTTTATCCCTTCCCCAAGCAGTTAACTCTGGGTGGTCGACAGCTTCATATTCACCAACAGCTCTCCATATCTCAATCCTGATCATTTACATAAAAGAAAGACTTCATTTAGATAGCATCTTTCAAGACCTTAGGAAGTTAGGAAGTGCTTTACGGGCAATGAAGTACTTTTGTTTATGAAGAAAACAGAGCAGCCAATTTGGAAACAGCAAATTCCCACAAACAGCAATGAGCAATGTGATATTGATGGACGGACGAATGTTGACCAGGACACCAGTGAGAACTCCCTTGTTCTTCTTCAAAATAGTGCTGGGGGATCTTTTACACCCACCTGAGAGAGCAAACTGGGCCTCAGTTTAACATGTCATCTGAAAGACAGCACAACCTTCCCTCATTACTACACTTAACGTATTTTCTGCACCGGTCTCTGGAATGCAATTTGAACGCATAACCGTCTGACTCAGAGGCAGGACTGCTAACCACTGAAGCATAACTGACACCACATGGAAACCATTTGAATGTTGCCATAACTTAAGAAATTCTGGAATGTAGAATTTGAGACTTGGATATTCAAGTTAAAATCAGCATCATGTTTTGAATGCTACTCCGTGTGACTATTGCTGTTCCTTTGCCCAGACAGAGCCTTTGGGTAGCAAATATACAAGAGTATTAAAATATCAACTGGGAAGGCTTGATTTACAAGGCAAGTGTTTCTAGGCTGACAATTCCGTGCAGTTTTCAGGAACTGCTACATTGTTAGAGGAGGCATCTTTCAGATGAATCCTTAAACTGAGCATCTTTGCTTATTCTAGCGGATGCAAAAGATCTGATGGCACTTTTCTGAAGAAGAGCAGGAGGTTCTTCCAGTGTCTCAGCCAATATTCATCCCTCAACCTACACCACTAACATATCATTCATCACATTGCTGTTAGTGGGATCTTACTGTGCATAAATTCACATTTGTTTGCAAACAAGTGACAATGCTTCAAAAAATAGTAACATGGCTGGGACATCCTCAGAATATTCTTTCTTTGATGTATCTGAAACTTCTAACGTATCAGCGTGTAGATTATTAAAGTTCCAACAGATGAAATACTTAGTGCCAGCAAATGGTAAAGTACAACAGAAAAAGGTTGGTGTGAATACTTTGCAGAATTCAGAAACTGAGCCCCTCACTCAACCTTGTAACTCTCTATGTAAAGATGTTTTGCCTGTCTCTGTTCCAAATCTCTTACATTTAATCATATATCATGTTCCCTTATTCGAGGCCCCATGATCACTGAAAACCATGGGCTGGATTTTAATTTCATAATGTGCTGGGAGTGGGGGTCTGACAGCATACGGGAAACCTGGAAGTAAGTGCATCACGTCTGTCAGTGGCTTTTTAAATCAGCCACTGTATTAGCTCATTATTTTTTGGTTTCCCAACCAATTAGCGTCAGCAGGTGTGATGATGTCCCCCATGAGACATTGCCAATATGAAATTTGATGGATTCTGGAGTTGGGAGCAGAATACAATAAATTGACAGAATGGAGTGCACACATTCAAAGGCTGCACCTCATTTTAGTGACCCCTGCCTGGATGTGATGAGCTAATGTCCCTGCTGACACGGGGAAAAGTCCTGCTGGTGAAACAATGAAGACATGGCTGGAGGTTACCCATGAGCTCAGCAGCAGGACTGTGGTGTTCATGGATTCAATGCCGAAAGATGTTTAATGACCTAGGCAGGCAGGAATAGTGAGTACACAGGACATATTCAACTATATCCTGATGTGTATATCACCCCAACCCCCTCACTCTGCCTTCTCAAGCCTACTCTAGCATATCACTCCTCGCACCAACTTACTTTGCAGGTATACCCATTAATCTCCTTCCATGCACTTTTGCACATCACCATCTGTCCATCCACTGCTGAGACTCGCACTCATCCTTATGCAATGTCATGCCTTTCCCTCATACTCACCTTCAACAAATGCTCTCCATCCATCCATTCAACACATGCCATTACTCCCACTCATAGGTTTCTTCTTTCCCCCTTTGCAGGAGAAGAAAGTACAGAACATGAGGGAGAGGCAGAGAACCATTGCTGGACCTCCAGCCATCTCACAACTGCCAGTTGCAGAGGATGAGGCACTGGACATCAGCGGAGTCTTGGAGATAAAGAGATGGATCTATTCAGCTATCTGGTGACAAATTTAAATATCACACAGCCACATGGCATACAAACTCACTTGATGTCAGCAGCGAGTGAAATATAGTCATGTGCATAATGATCAGTTAAAACATTCTTACCTTGATAGATCTAATGCAAATAGGATTCATGAAACCCCGCCCTTACCTGTTCATCACTCGACAAACTTGCAGGCAAGTGTTCTCTAACTCATTACTCGAGGCAGTTGCCATTTGGCCCTGAGAGGGATGATGGTGGAAGAGGGCATGGAAGTGGGATTCGGCTTAAAGTGTTTTTACTTTTTACTCGTTGCCCACTTCCCACTCAGTCAGTGCCCCACATGCTGTCTCATGTCCTGATGGTCGTGTCTCTGCAGATGCAGGTGGAGCAGCCTTTGGCAGGGCTCTCACAGACTCCAAAACCCAGAGGACATCAGCCAAGAGCATCTCAGCAGTCAGAGCAGGGATCTGAGCAGCCAGCCTCTACCATTGCTGAAGCCACAGGGATTCAACCATGTTTAAGTGCTAGGAAGAGGAAGAATAAAGATTTGCACAAACATATGCACATGGGTGTGTTACACAATGTTAGATTATTAAGTTTCTGCTTTATTTTTCAGCCACATCAATATTAATTCTTTAACCACTTTCCTATCTTGCCCATTTTTGTTTGCTGCCTGGCAAATGGCCTCTCACTTGTGATGAATGGCAAGATATGAATTGACGCTGAGTAATATGGGGGCTCTGAAAAGGATGCTTTATTGTTTGCAGGAATGCTTTGTGTTGGGGGGATGGGGAGTGGTGGGCAGTAAAATGGCTTTTGCATGTGACTGTCAGATGGGTGTACTGGTGAACCTAAGTGAAGCTCACAATAACAGGGGCATCCCCATCACATTCTAACTCCTCCTCCTCCTCATCTTCCTCCCCCTCCTCCATGGAATCCCCTGCAGAGGCTCTGAGCTCTGCAATGTGTTCCTCCTCCAGGTCCAAACCTTGCTGCTGTGCAATATTGTGCAGAGCGCAGCAAATCACAACCATTCTGGAAACTCTGGCTGGTGCATACTGAAGCACACCTCCAGATCTGTCCAGCTACCTAAAGCACAACATCAGCATCCCAATGGTTTGCTCAATGACACATCTGGTTGTCAAATGTATCACTGTATTGCTCTTGTGCTTTATTGGTTGGGTTCCTCATTGGTGTCATCAGCCATGATTTAAGTGGGTACCCCTTGTCTCCAAACAGCCGGCCAGTAAGTCTGCTTCAAGGTGCAAAAAGATTAGGGAGCGTTGACTGCCGCAGGACAAAAGCATCATGGTGGCCACCTGGGAATCTTGCGCACACTTGCACAAATGTAGTTGCACACCAGCTGCACATTGATGGAGTGAAAGCCCTTGTGGTTGAGGAACACTCCTGGCTGCGCACGTGTGCAGTCGATGACACCCTGCATCTGTGGGAAACCAGCTAGAACTGCAGTTCGAGCAAACGTTCATTGTAAAGGCTTCATCAGTGGCAACGTTGCCTTAACTACCTGGTAAACAAGGCATCGTCACCTGGCTTATGCATCTGTGGGGGGCCGACTGCGAGATCCGAATGTCTCTGGCAGAGCCCTGGAAGGCACCTGTGTCAAAAGAATTGAGGGTAGTGGTGATTTTGATAGCCACTGGTAAAGCATGGCCAACAATTTCACTTGCCAGCTAGTCTTTTTCCAGCAGGCTGAAAATGTCTGCTACCACCTGATGAGCGACACTGAGACCCCTGAGACACTGGTGTTCCACAGACCCTCAGCCTGTGTTGTGGGTATGACCTGCACGTCTCTGCTCATCATCTCTCTGCTATGAGCTTCAGGCTGTTGCTGCTCCTGCTGATGTTCCTTTCGGTGCTCTTCCTGCTGCTGCTGCTGTTCTTGAGGCTGCTGGTCATCTTGCTCCTCACCTGAGCTCCAAAGTAAAACAATAAGGCAGCAGCCGTGCTGGCCTGACAGAACAAAGTGCCAAAGTGGAGATGCAATGTACAAACTTCCAGAGCTGTCAAAGTAACCTCAAGTTGTGAAAGTAATCTCTCAGCACAAAGCTTGTCACACAAACAGGCAAGAAAGCAGCAGTGAGATACCGGTCTATTGGCATATTTCCTTGTCATGCCCCTCAACTGAGTCAGTGTACTCAGTTTGCTTTCCACTGGTGAGTGCCACAAAACCCGGGAAACCATGAATCCACGGTTAAATTGCAAAAGCCATGTTAATATTGTTGTAACTGACAAATTAACATAATGAAATTGACAATCCCGTCTCCTGAGATGGTTGCTCGCACAGAATCCAACGTGCTGCGGTTAAATATGGAACTCAGCGGGTTGGAGTTGGCTTCCTGATGCGCTGTACATTTCCCCGCATTTAACACTCCTCTCCGCTTCCAATCACACATGCTGTTCCAAGGTAAAACTCAGCCCCATATGTTTCTCTTTATTCTGTCCCATCCCTTCATAATTTCAACCTCCTCTATCAAATTACCCCTTAATCTCACGTACAGATCGGGAAGGTGCTAGGGTCAGTCCTGGTCTGTGTTGAGTTAGCTGATTGTCACTGTAGTAGCTGTAAGCTTTGGTGTCAATACCCCTGGTTAGGAAGGGGCAAATCAGCCAAGATTGCTTCTCTTGCTCTTGATCATTATCCAATGGCACCTGCTGTAAGACAATGGATGTCGGGTGAAGGCAGGATTGCGCTCAGCTGTACTGTCTCCCTTGAAGGAAATACCCTGACACTCATTACATAGGCTTGCATATGAAATATAGTCACTTGAATATAGTGGGATGTTGGCAAATATGTATCTAGCACCAGCCAGTGTCTGTGGGTGCCAGGTTACTTGGGAAGAGGGGCAAGTGCAAAAAGGAACTGAGACTACCAGCCACAAAGGTATTAGCAAATTAATGTAGCAGCAGAAAGAGCATTAACGTGCCCACCGGGACAGTGTTCAGCCCCAACATTGACAGCATTAATAAGTAGTAGAGCACATCAAAAATACTAAGGGATGCTTAGTTTTCAACAGATTAAGTATTTAAGTGCTGTGAGCTATGACATTACAGTCCCTCAGGTTAGAACAGAGCACACAGTCAGGTGAGCAATCGATAACCTCTAATATCTGCAAGCTCTGTAACCACCTCAGGCCACAGGCTCTACATCCATCTCAGGCCACAGGCTCTACATCCACCTCAGGCCACAGGCTCTACATCCATCTCAGGCCACAGGCTCTACATCCATCTCAGGCCACAGGCTCTACATCCATCTCAGGCCACAGGCTCTACATCCACCTCAGGCCACAGGCTCTACATCCATCTCAGGCCACAGGCTCTACATCCATCTCAGGCCACAGGCTCTACATCCATCTCAGGCCACAGGCTCTACATCCATCTCAGGCCACAGGCTCTACATCCACCTCAGGCCACAGGCTCTACATCCACTTCAGGTGGACCCACATCAGGCCTTAGTCTCTGTACCCATTAAACCAAAGGCTTTGTGCCCACAGGTTCAAGCTTCATACCGACCTCAGCACAGAGGCTCTGTGCACTTGTTGCATTCTCCTTCAACAGAAGTTCCTTTCCTGTAAACCTGTCCCTCAGTGTGTGGATCTTATGGGTGAGGGTCTGCTCCACTTTTGCTGCCTGGAAAAGGAGTTAGTGAATTACTGAGGTGTGTACATTTATCACATCCATTCCTTCCCACCCAATTCTTCAAACCAACACAGTTTCATTTGCATGCAAAATTGCTTAAAGAGATTCAAATATATTAAGAATGCTGTTCATTCCACCCATAGCCATGGGGCATGTGCTCCTAGTTTACATTCCCCACCATGCACTCTTTGCTGTCTGCATCTATCAATAAACAAATATTAAAATCTACTAAAGATAATGAAATAGGGTTGCCCGATGGCTGGTGGGTAAAGGCACTGCCTTGTGTAACACTGAGTCATGCAGAGTGACGATCTCGGGTCTAATTCCTGGCCTGTGCTGAGTTAACTGATTTGAGCTGGGGTACCATTGAAGCACCTCAACTGACCTCAGTATTCCTGGGCTAGGAAGGACAACAATCACCCAGAATTCTTGCTCTGGATCACTAGTCAATGGCTTTTACTGGGAAGAGTACTTGTGGGGTGTCAGATAATGATTTGGCCAGTTTCAGCTATATACACCCCTGACCTGCCAAACATGTGAGTTCCTGGAGATGTTGCTAAATCAGTGAAACCACAACTCAGCATGAATCAGCACATTCAGCAGAGGAGAGAAAACTGGAAAACAAAAAAACGATAGTACCCAAATAGAGAATGGATACAGCAACCAAATAGGGAATGGACACAATGACCAAACAGGGAATGGATACAGTGACCAAACAGGGAACAGACAGTGACCAAACAGAGAATGGATACAATTACCAAACAGGGAATGGACAGAGTGACCAAACAGGGAATGGACACAGTGACCAAACAGGGAATGGATACAGTGACCAAACAGGGAATGGACACAGTGACCAAACAGGGAATAGACACAGTGACCAAACAGGGAATGGATACAGTGACCAAACAGGGAACAGACAGTGACCAAACAGGGAATGGATACAGTGACCAAACAGGGAATGGACACAGTGACCAAACAGGGAATGGATACAGTGACCAAACAGGGAATGGACACAGTGACCAAACAGGGAATGGATACAGTGACCAAACAGGGAACAGACAGTGACCAAACAGGGAATGGATACAATTACCAAACAGGGAATGGATAGAGTGACCAAACAGGGAATGGACAGAATGACCAAACAGGGAATGGATAGTGACCAAACAGGGAATGGACAGAATGACCAAACAGGGAATGGATAGAGTGACCAAACAGGGAATGGACAGAATGACCAAACAGGGAATGGATAGAGTGACCAAACAGGGAATGGACAGAATGACCAAACAGGGAATGGATAGAGTGACCAAACAGGGAATGGACAGAATGACCAAACAGGGAATGGATAGAGTGACCAAACAGGGAATGGACAGAATGACCAAACAGGGAATGGATAGAGTGACCAAACAGGGAATGGACAGAATGACCAAACAGGGAATGGATACAGTGACCAAACAGGGAATGGACAGAATGACCAAACAGGGAATGGATAGAGTGACCAAACAGGGAATGGATACAGTGACCAAACAGGGAATGGACACAGTGACCAAATAGGGAATGGACAGAGTGACCAAACAAGGAACGGACCCAGTAACCAAACAGGGAATGGACACAGTGACCAAACAGGGAATGGACACAGTGACCAAATAGGGAATGGACAGAGTGACCAAACAAGGAACGGACCCAGTAACCAAACAGGGAATGGACACAGACCAAACAGGGAATGGACACAGTGACCAAATAGGGAATGGACAGAGTGACCAAACAAGGAACGGACCCAGTAAGCAAACAGGGAATGGACACAGTGACCAAACAGGGAATGAACACAGTGACCAAACAGGGAATGGATACAGTGACCAAACAGGGAATGGACACAGTGACCAAATAGGGAATGGACAGAGTGACCAAACAAGGAACGGACCCAGTAACCAAACAGGGAATGGACACAGTGACCAAATAGGGAATGGACAGAGTGACCAAACAAGGAATGGACACAGTGACCAAACAGGGAATGGACCCAGTGACCAAACAAGGAATGGACCCAGTGACCAAACAGGGAATGGACAGTGACCAAACAGGGAATGGACACAGTGACCAAACAGGGAATGGACACAGTGACCAAACAGGGAATGGACACAGTGACCAAATAGGGAATGGACAGAGTGACCAAACAAGGAACGGACCCAGTAACCAAACAGGGAATGGACACAGTGACCAAACAGGGAATGGACACAGTGACCAAATAGGGAATGGACAGAGTGACCAAACAAGGAACGGACCCAGTAACCAAACAGGGAATGGACACAGTGACCAAACAGGGAATGGACACAGTGACCAAATAGGGAATGGACAGAGTGACCAAACAAGGAACGGACCCAGTAAGCAAACAGGGAATGGACACAGTGACCAAACAGGGAATGAACACAGTGACCAAATAGGGAATGGACACAGTGACCAAACAGGGAATGGACACAGTGACCAAATAGGGAATGGACAGAGTGACCAAACAAGGAACGGACCCAGTAACCAAACAGGGAATGGACACAGACCAAACAGGGAATGGACACAGTGACCAAATAGGGAATGGACAGAGTGACCAAACAAGGAACGGACCCAGTAAGCAAACAGGGAATGGACACAGTGACCAAACAGGGAATGAACACAGTGACCAAACAGGGAATGGATACAGTGACCAAACAGGGAATGGACACAGTGACCAAATAGGGAATGGACAGAGTGACCAAACAAGGAACGGACCCAGTAACCAAACAGGGAATGGACACAGTGACCAAATAGGGAATGGACAGAGTGACCAAACAAGGAATGGACACAGTGACCAAACAGGGAATGGACCCAGTGACCAAACAAGGAATGGACCCAGTGACCAAACAGGGAATGGACAGTGACCAAACAGGGAATGGACACAGTGACCAAACAGGGAATGGACACAGTGACCAAATAGGGAATGGACAGAGTGACCAAACAAGGAACGGACCCAGTAACCAAACAGGGAATGGACACAGTGACCAAACAGGGAATGGACACAGTGACCAAATAGGGAATGGACAGAGTGACCAAACAAGGAACGGACCCAGTAACCAAACAGGGAATGGACACAGTGACCAAACAGGGAATGGACACAGTGACCAAATAGGGAATGGACAGAGTGACCAAACAAGGAACGGACCCAGTAAGCAAACAGGGAATGGACACAGTGACCAAACAGGGAATGAACACAGTGACCAAATAGGGAATGGATACAGTGACCAAACAGGGAATGGACACAGTGACCAAATAGGGAATGGACAGAGTGACCAAACAAGGAACGGACCCAGTAACCAAACAGGGAATGGACACAGTGACCAAATAGGGAATGGACAGAGTGACCAAACAAGGAATGGACAGAGTGACCAAACAGGGAATGGACCCAGTGACCAAACAAGGAATGGACCCAGTGACCAAACAGGGAATGGACAGAGTGACCAAACAGGGAATGGACACAGTGACCAAACTGGGAACGAAAACAGTGACCAAACAGGGAATGGAGAGAGTGACCAAACAGGAAACAATGCTCTATCAGTGAATGTAATCACTTCGTATCATGCTGTGTTATGTTTTCTCAGCATCTGTGAAAATCCCATCCCTGTGCTTTTATCTCCCCAGGCAGTATCTCCATTTAGTGACTCACCGCAAAGATTTCTGCTGTACTTATGTTATTGTTATCTCCTTGTGTATATCTATGTATCGAAAACAACAGCACCCAACCTAACCGGCTTCATCCTAGACAAAGCACATTCTATGTTATCACAAGGACAGTGAGCGGACCTGCGGGGGAGGTTTCAGGAAAGCAGGAAGGAAAAACCTATGCATTTTATATACATGGCCAGCCTCGAATGGAGAGATGGGTTGGTGTGTTTAAAGCTGGCTGAGACTATCACTGATAACCTGCCCAGGAAAGTCAATACTGAAAGGAGGTAACTTCCAATTTCTTCATTATTTTCTATTTGGTTTGCTCCCCTCCTTACAAAGGTGCTGATTCCTGATGGGACCTGGTTGCATAGGCTCAGCTGCCCTCCAATACCTCAGCCCAATTACCATTCTTTACAGCTGAGCTTCGAGTGTAAGTGCTGTCAGGCACCATAACGGAACACATTTCTGTCCCCATTTGGCACCCAGACGTTCTCCAGCAGGAGTCACTGGATGGTGGATAATGACACTAGAGTCAACTGTTATAACATTCTCCTCTCTTCAAAAATGACAATGGAACAGAACCTGTCACAAAACAAGGAATGGAATTTTCCTAAATCTATGTTTTTCAGGCACCATATCTGCAGATGAAATTTCCTTCTATCCTATTCTGAAATATTTCTTCACCATTTTTCATTATAGAGGCCCAGCCAAGCACTTTTTACATCTGCACCAGTATTTCTATTCAGAGGATCATCTGCTGTGCTTATATTTACATGCCATGCCCCCACACCACACCTCTACAAGTACATGCCCCTACATGACACCTCTACAGGTATCGACTAATAAAGGTACATGCCCCTACAACACATCTCTACAGGTGCATGCCCCTACACCATACCTCTACAAGATTCAGCTCCTACAGGTACTTGCCCCTACACCACATCTCTACAGGTACATGTCCCTACATTACACATCTGCAGGTGCATCTCTCTGCAACACCTCTAAGGGTACCTGCCACTACATCACACATCTACAGGAATCTGCCCCTCCATCACACCTCTACAGGTAACCGCCTCCTACATCATACATCTACAGGTACCTCCCCCAACACCATACCTCTTCAGGTATCTGCCCCTCCACCACACCTCTTCAGGTACCTGCCCCTCCATCACACCTCAACAGTCTCCTCACCAAAACTCTAAAGATATCTGCCCCTGGTGTGAAATTTGTGCTTATTAAACTGAAGAATGTTTGGGCTGGGGAATTGAACACTTTTTCGGGCATCCAGTGTTGGTGTTGAACACTCTCAGACCAGGTTTAACATGGGGGTTTAATACAGACTAAATTTCCTGTTCTTTTCCCAAATTTCAGAATGGCACCCTACTGCACCAGTATGATATTTTTCCATTTCCCACACCAGCTATCCTGTGGCTTCTGTAGGTAAGATTGCCAGTAAATGCCTATCAGTGTTGCTCTGGGGAAATTCTGTGCTGTGTGTCCATACATATTCAGAATTGGATTGAGATTGGTGAAATGTATGACTCTTCTGTGTAAATTTGATTGATCGAATGTTCCAGGCAGAATGACTTTAGGAATACCCAAGCTTTACTCAGGGGTGGCAGCTTGGCACAGTTAGTAAAACTCTCATTGAGTCAGAAGGTTGAGAGTTCAAGCCCCATTTCAGAACGTAAGCATATGATCTAGCCTGTTAAATCAGTGCAGTACTGAGGGAATGATGTAATGTTAGAGGTGTCATCTTTTTGGACAAGACATTAAATCAAGGTCCCATCTACTTGTTCACGTGTATGTATAAAAAAATTCCATGGCATTATTTGAACAGCAGCAAATTCGCTTGCTGTCATCAACCATCAAAACCAATAACAGATTAACTGGAATTCTTCCATTTTCCTCTTGGGCGGGGAGGCAGGCCTCACAATACATAGTTCTGCTGGCTTACAAATCAGCAACAATCACACCGTCAATAGTAATGCATGTGACCCACTTCGAGACACTCCTCCCAGATGTACTAAAACACTATATCAAAACAAATCTTTCTTCTTAAAGCAAAGTAGACTTGCCAGCTTTACTGAAAGATGATTCAAGCTCCCTAAAAAAATCCACAGGTATGCACCAAGCAGAGAGGAATAGATCCAGTCCTTATATTAAACACCCTCACTTGATGTTCAGAGACATCAGCGGCATGGTGACCTGTCAACATGACTAAAGAGAGAAAAACACTGCCTGATACAACCATTTGTGCTGAAAGCAAACAACTGTGAAAACTTCAAACCTCAGAGTCAATTCTCATGTACACAAAGCACGAGGGAACAGCCTGATGATGGGGCACTTGTTCAGTCAGTGTAATTAACAAGGTTTGGCAGTGCTCCCTCACCATTACTGTCACACTCTCTTGTGTCATATGAGGGTGTGCTGCACAGGGAAAGTTCAAATACCCCATCCTGTATTCAAAATGTGAGACCCAGAGGATTGCAGACAGACAGGGTTCAGAGGTGTGCCAAGGTGAAACAGCAAAGTACACAGAAACTGATTAACCATATACAGTAGGTAAAGCAGACACTGGGTACAGTACAGAGATACAGCAGAGACTGGGTACAGTACAGAGATACAGCAGACACTGGGTACAGTACAGCAGGAGCAGCACACACTGGGTACAGTACAGAGGTTTAGCACACATTGGGTACTGGAAAGAGATACGGCACACACTGGGTACTGTACAGAGGTACAGCACACACTGGGTACAGCACACACTGGGTACAGCACAGCAGGAGCAGCATACACTGGGTACAGTACAGAGATATGGCACACACTGGGTACTGTACAGATGTACAACACACATTGGCTACAGTACGGAGGTACAGCACACACTGGGTACAGTACAGATGTACAATACACATTGGCTACAGTACGGAGGTATAGCACACACTGGGTACAGTACAGAGATACAGCACACACTGGGTACAGTACAGATGTACAATACACATTGGCTACAGTACGGAGGTATAGCACACACTGGGTACAGTACAGAGATACAGCACACACTGGGTACAGTACAGATGTACAATACACATTGGCTACAGTACGGAGGTACAGCACACTCTGGGTACAGTACGGAGGTACAGCACACTCTGGGTACAGTACAGAGGTACAGCACACACTAGTACAGTACAGAGGTACAACACACATTGGTACAGTACAGAGGTACAGCACACACTGCGTACAGTCCAGAGGTACAGCACACACTGGGTACTGTACAGAGGTACAGCACACTCTGGGTACAGTACAGATGTGCAACACACATTGGCTACAGTACGGAGGTATAGCACACACTGGGTACAGTACAGAGATACAGCACACACTGGGTACTGTACAGAGGTACAGCACACTCTGGGTACAGTACAGAGGTACAGCACACACTAGTACAGTACAGAGGTACAACACACATTGGTACAGTACAGAGGTACAGCACACACTGGGTACAGTCCAGAGGTACAGCACACACTAGTACAGTACAAAGATATGGTACACACTGGGTACTGTACAGATGTACAACACACATTGGCTACAGTACGGAGGTATCGCACACACTGGGTACAGTACAGAGGTACAGCACACACTGGGTGCAGTACAGAGGTACAGCGCACACTGGGTACAGCACAGATGTACAGCGTACACTGGGTACAGTACAGATGTACAGCACACACTGGGTACAGTACAGATGTACAGCGCACACTGGGTACAGTACAGATGTACAGCACACACTGGGTACAGTACAGAGGAACAGCACACACTGGGTACAGCACAGATGTACAGCGCACACTGGGTACAGTACAGATGTACAGCACACACTGGGTACAGCACAGATGTACAGCACACACTGGGTACAGTAGAGGTACAGCACACACTGGGTACAGTAGAGGTACAGCACACACTGGGTGCAGTACAGAGGTACAGCACACACTGGGTACAGCACAGATGTACAGCGCACACTGGGTACAGTACAGATGTACAGTGTACACTGGGTACAGTACAGATGTACAGCACACACTGGGTACAGTACAGAGATACAGCACACACTGGGTACAGTAGAGGTACAGCACACACTGGGTGCAGTACAGAGGTACAGCACACACTGGGTACAGCACAGATGTACAGCGCACACTGGGTACAGTACAGATGTACAGCACACACTGGGTACAGTCCAGATGTACAGCGTACACTGGGTACAGTACAGATGTACAGCACACACTGGGTAAAGTACAGAGATAGAGCACAGACTGGGTACAGTAGAGGTACAGCACACACTGGGTACAGTATAGAGATACAGCACACACTGGGTACAGTAGAGGTACAGCACACACTGGGTGCAGTACAGAGGTACAGCACACACTGGGTGCAGTACAGAGGGACAGCACACACTGGGTACAGTATAGAGATACAGCACACACTGGGTACAGTAGAGGTACAGCACACACTGGGTGCAGTACAGATGTACAGCACACACTGGGTACAGTATAGAGATACAGCACACACTGGGTACAGTAGAGGTACAGCACACACTGGGTGCAGTACAGAGGTACAGCGCACACTGGGTGCAGTACAGATGTACAGCACACACTGGGTACAGTACAGAGGTACAGCACACACTGGGTATAGTACAGATGTACAGCACACACTGGGTACAGTACAGATGTACAGCGCACACTGGGTACAGTCCAGAGGTACAGCACATACTGGGTACAGTACAGAGGTACAGCACATACTAGGTTCAGGCTGGGTACAGCACACACTGGGTAGAGTACAGCAGGAACAGCACACACTGGGTAGAGGCTGGGTACAGCACAAAGGGAAAGTACACACTGGGTAGAGCATAGCAGGTAAAGCATACACAGATAAAGCAAAATGAGAATTGTAGGAGAGATTTTGTGGAATGTTGGCCTTGGGTGAGTTATGCACGTAACTACAACATGCCCAAGTTTCCTCAATCTTTTACAACAGTCCACTAACATTGAGCTTAGATTTTCAGGCACAACAGAAGACAAAGTCTTTTCTTTTTGGTCTTGTAATTGCAATTTTGAGAATTTTGTTTTGGAAAATGACCTGCTCTGTATTTTGTGTTCTTTTTATGCAGCCTTTTGGCAATGTTAAAATCACACTAAAAACTGGAAAGCTTCCCTGATTGAAATTCTTAAATATGCTGTGCCAGATCTGCATGAATGATGGTGAAATGAGTTGAAAAATTTAATCTTAAGCCTCAAGGAAGAAATATACAGGAGTGGGTTCAGTGTTTCCTTGGGCCACAATTGTTTATGTTGATTTATGCCCATTTTCATCCATGTTAAGCTTGTGCATATTCGAATAAGATAGGAAGGATACTCGGACATAACTTGACATTGGCAAAATGGATGCGGCTATGGCCTGCTATTTTAAGTTCAACTTCTGAGCTACGTACAGGAAAGATACTTGAAGCCATGGTATATGCACCACCAGTAAGTTAAAGAGGTGAATGTTAGACTCTCCTGCAAGGATACCTGATAACTCTGGCATTATATAGTTGTGGACCCTCATTCAATGGGGTCTGGTAACCCTGTCACTATATACTGTTGGATCCTCCTTCAGTGGGGTCTGGCAACTCTGACATTATATGGTGGTAGAACCTCACTTAGATCTCTGTACCCTACTACACCATTCTTCTGACACAATGTTTCTGAATGCTTTGTGTTATGAATCTCTCAGCTATCTGCGCCTTTTACCATTCCACTTCCCACTTGCTCATATTCTTCAGCAAGGGTTTTATTGAGGTTTAAATTCAGGCATAAATAAAAAATATTGGAAGAGGCTAAAGGAATCACATAGAGTAAATGATGCATTGTCCCCTAGATTGTAACTAAGTTTAAACAAAATATTGCAGATTATACAGCAGTTTGTGTGAGAATTAGATAATGTGCTGCCCTGATATCACCACTGGGTGTCTGTCCTTTATTATTCAGTTGCAGAAGACTTCTTGGAGCACGCAAAACTCCCCCAGCAGCCACGCCTGCACTATTTTAAACTTGCACCATAAAAAGATCAGGTCAGATTCTTGCCTGGAGACAGTTTGCATTGCAGCACTGGGTGGGGGAATGCAACATTAACAGCTTTGTGTGATGACGTTCGCAGAATTAATCAAGGCCAAAAAGCATTCAACACCATGACGTAACTGAAGGTTTTTCCAGTACAATAGCATATTGTGCAACCCACGCACAGTGGACTTGACATCAATAAAAACTCATGAGTGGAGCCAACACAGAAACTCGTGAGAGCCTGGCTGGCCAGTCAGAGCTGCCAGGAAGATGCCAGCATGAGAGCAAATTGATTCACTTCAAAGTGTCCATTCCCTAATGGGAGTTAATGATGGAATCTCCACTGGAATGTACTTAATTAAAACTCATTTCCTTGTGTTCCTGTTACTCCAGCATGCACGATTTCACCCATTCAGACTGTTGAGGACCAAGCCACACATTAAAGCAACAGGAAGCAGTTATCCTTTTCTAAATGTGCAACCCACAGGTCTTGTCCTTTAGCTTACTAGATAGACCCCTGCCTTGAAATGTGCACAGAATATTCTGGAACCAGCACAGAACAATTAGTTACAGTCTGTCTTCAGAACAAGACCATCTCTGCTTGCTATGGACAGTTAGAACACGATTAAGATCAAAAGCATTGATCAAAATATTTTTCTATGTCTATATACATGACAACATTTGAGGACAGTGGGACAGCTTGAACTGAAGAGACACAGGTTATTGTAATAAGCACTGGAAAACAAATGACACTGACCTACTAATTGCTCGTCAATAAATCCCAAATTCAGGCAATACAGCAGACAATTCAGAATTAGTCAAGTTACTTGAAGTATATAAAGACGAAAACAACAACTTGCATTTACATAATGCTTTTAATGTAGGAAAATGTCTCAAGGTGTTTCACAGAGACCATAAAAAAAATGAACACCAAGTTAAAGAAAGAGAAATTACGCGAGGTGACCAAAAGTTTGGTCAAGGAGGTGGGTTTAGGGAGAGTCTTAAAGGAGAGGCAGATGCAGATGGGTTTATGGAGGGACAGAGCATGGCCCTTAAGTAGATGAAAGTTTGGCTGTCAATGGTGGGGTGAAGGGATAGGAAGAGTGCACAAAAGGCCAGATTCAGAGGAACAGAGGGTTATGAGGGGTGTTGTGGGGCTAAAGGAGATTACAGAGATAGGGAAGGGCCAGGCCATGAAGGGATTTAAACACAGAGATGAGAATTTTAAATTTAAATGTTGGGGGACCAGAAGCTAATGTAGGACAGGGGTGATAGATAAGCAGGAGTCGGCGGAAGATAGGGTACAGGCAGTACAATTTTGGATGAGCTGAAGTTTACAGAGAACAGAAGTTTACAGAAGATGAGAAATGGGCCAGGACAACAGAATTAGTTGAATTAGTTGAAACATTTGTAGAGAACGCAGTTGCATTGAAGTTCTGAAATAATGCTTGAGGAGGCTATGCCTGTTCCTATATTTGAATCATTCCTTGAACTACTCATTAAAATAACACTGTTTGAAGACCTAGTTAAACTTGAATATCTGCTATGCGGGGTGGTTATCAAGTAGTTCCTCTGCTTCGGCCCTTGGTATGGTAGGATTGTTTACTGAACTTCACACTACCCTTGGGCATAAGGATTTATCAAAAATACAATACACAGAAAAATGAATAGAACTGAATTATTCCACCCCTGACCCTTGAAACAAAGATTCTCTCACTCAGTTGTGAACAGATCTCAATATCACAAGACTGGATCTTGTTGCTTCTGTATCCTCTCTACCTGTGTCTTCTCTGTTTACCTCAAGTGCTTATTTCACAGAAATCTGGCTATGGACCCCAGTCTTAGCTCTACCCTGTGCTATTAGCTACACTTCTGATAAATGTTTTCAGTTTGAGTTGACTTTTTCAGTCCATCCTGACCATATCACTCCTACTGTTGCTGACAGCAAATCATAGACTTGCATCAAGGTTACCCTTAGTAAATTACTCCATGCCCAAGGGTTGAGCAGAAGGCATGGGGTCTTTCCATGTCCACTTTAGAGCCACAGAATACTCACAATAATGGAGCCATTCCATGATCAGTTTTAGGAAGGATTGGAAAAGACAAAGAGGGGCAAAGATGAGGTATATCCCTCCTCAAGACATTCCATAGAGCTCAGCCCAGTAACTCACTTAAGTCACTGGAAAATTGGTTGCTCAAACTCATGATAGTTAACTTGTAGATAAAAAGACTCTTGTTTAATGCATTCAAGTCTTACTTTGTCCAGTTGCTCCACCAGTCTCTGGTTTTGTTCATTTAGATCACGTTCCATGTTTATTTTGACCTTCTCAACCTCCCGTAGGTATTGTTGCTGCTTCTGGAGCTCTTGCTGTAATCGTTGGAGATCACTTTCCAGTTCTGCTATGTGAGCCTCCCACTCACTCTCCCTCCCTTTGTGCTTCAGACGCGATGCATATTTCTCCTGTTTCAGCTCCTAAAGGAAATATTTTTACAATGTGGAGGTTCAAGCAAATGACATAACATAATATTATTACCGTCATACATATTTGATGCAAGAATTGGTGCTGAAAAATGCATCAAATCATATCTATATTTGCTACTTTTACCAGAACAATAATTGATATTGTGGACAAACTGTGAATATGAACTTCTATTCTTACTGTTGCTTAATAATTACGAGATAATTATGGACAAGGAAAATAATTTGGCCCATCGTTACTCATCCATCCTGAAAGATCATATAATCCTCCCATTTCAGCATCTGATTGTTTTTTTAATATATTATTTCAGGGCCAACACCACCATTATTATATCTGGATGTCGATTCCAGGTGCTGATCGTTCTTTGTGTGAAGAGCTTCCTGATACCAATCTTTAAAATATCTTTTACTAACATGAACCTATGTCCCCTTGTCCTATTCTCACTATTTAATTCTGGATTTACCTTTTCTATTCCCTTAAAAATATTAAGTACCTGCATCATCATCTCTTAGATGCCTCCTATCAGACTCAAAAAAAAACAAATTGCTCCTATCTTTCATCATCACTCAGACCTTTCACACTAGGGATCAGCCTTGTGGTTTTGGCACTGCACTGCATACAGTGCCAAACTGCATGCAGAATTCCAGTTGGGAACCAGTCAATGCCTTATAAAATCTCCCTGGTTTTTTATTCTGTTCATCTGGTACTTTTTACATTGTTACCATTTGACTTACTTCAATTCTATGTAAAGTGATGGATTAATTATGAAGATCAAACTTGAAGATTATCTGTACAGTAATAACTGAGTAAACAGTAGTCAATGGGGCTTCAGGATGGGAAGATTCTACATGACAAACATCCAAACCTCCTTTTTTGAGAAAGCTGCATCCCAAGTGAACTATGGGAAACCTATGATGTGACTTCAGAGCATGAGAACAGGGTAAGCCATTGAGCCTCAAGCCTGTTCTGCCATTCAGTGAGATCTGTATCTTACCTCCATCCACCTGCCTTGGTTTCACATCCTTTAATACCCCTGGCTAGCAAAACATTATTGATCTCAGATTTAAAATTATTAATTGAGCCAGCATCTACTGCTTTTTGTGGGAGAGAGTTCCACACTTCTACCACCCATTGTGCAAAGGTGTGTTTCCTAGCTTCTCTCCTGAATGGCTTGGCTCTGATTTTAGGGTGATGTCCCTTGTCCTTGACTCCCTCACCAGCAGAAAAGGTTTCTGTCGATCTACCCTACCAATTCACTTCAAAATCATAAAAGCTACAATCAAATCATCCCTTAACCTACTATATTCCAGGGGATACAATTTAGTTTATGTAATCTCTCCTCATAATCCAACTCTTGGAGCCCTGGTAAGCTTTCTTAGACTTCCAAATAAAATTTCATAAAAGGCTAGTGGTTAAGTTCACACCTGTGGGGATTCCAGAAAAAGGCTAAGAAAGTCAGAATTTATTACTTTGGTGACCGAATTGACATTTTCCAGCTTATGAAGGGGCCTGATGAAACTAATCGAGGTAAGCTGTTCACTGTTCCTACCCCAGAGGCACATGTTAAGTATGAGTAAGTTAGGAGTAAATCACATAAAGGGTAAGAGTTATGCAATAAATTACCAGGGAAGGACTGTTACAAGATTCAGGTCTTGTCTTAGATATTCTCTAGGGTACAGTAGTAGTAGACACTCCTGTAAGTGATCGGAGCATCTTACATTTAGGGGTGTGCACATACTTCCTAATATCTAACTATATTATAGTGTGATCAAAGAGTCTAATGATAGTATCACTTCGTGATATGATCTATATATTTACGTTTTCCGACATGTGTCGCTCCATATCTTTGAAGGTGGTCGAAGAAAACACTTGGAAATATGCTGCCAGATACTAAAAAGTTAAGATGCTTAATTTTACAACGAGTAATCATATAGAACAACAGTTATGATCAGATTCATTTTGCTCAAACAATGCAACTTGTCTTTGCATAATGTCACAAAAATGATAAACATGTTATCCTTTCCTTCACCAGTAAACTATCTAACTTGACTTAAGCAAAATAACATCTAACTGCATTTTCCTTCTGAACCTGGCCAAAGTTTGTCCTTGTGGCTTTCTATGTAAAACCTGGCTGACTTTACAGCCTTTGCTGGACTTCACTGACAGATTGCATCTTTATCTTTTGTTTTCCTCCCTCTCTTCACTACCAGAGACTTCCCAATGTTTGTAATGTGTTTATCAACTGCCATGATGGACTAACAAATTGTTTAATTTTTAAGAGTCCATGGGGAAACAACATCAAAGCTTAGCTCATTAGCATTTAAGCCACATATCTCAGTGTCATTTATTTAAACTTGTGTAAATACATGACTTTAAAAAGCATTTAAAAAGAACTCATTTTCTCCAAATCTTTTCTGTGGAAAAATAGTCAAAAATCCTGAAACATGACAAAGACGTTAAAACAAAAACATACAAATAGCTTAATAATTGGCTGTTTTTCTGGAGAGAAGGGATAAAGGGATAAAAGAGTGGGGAAATCTATGAAAATGGATGGGCTTGTTGGACCTAATGGCCTTTTTTCCCTAAAAATTCTTATGTTTGAATGTCTGAAAGTTAGGTAACTTACATTGTTACTATCTTTGATAAATATATTTTTCTTTATTGAGGCTGTTTGCAGACTCCATCAGACAGGCTTGGACTTCTCCATGTCTCCTCAGGTCAGCCAGCAAAAGCTACACCTCAGGTATCACCTGTGGTGATATGGTCTAGCTGTGCCCTTCTCCCAGGAAGAGGAAGACACAGTAGAGTCCAGTTGAGAATCAACAACTTCCTTATACAAGTGACAGCCACTGCTGGAATTTGAAACTGCAACCATTGCATATGCAGAATCCATTGTACCTGCTGCACTGTCTGCCTCCTCTTCCTGGCTCTAGTTCAGAGGAAGATGAAGTAAAACTAGCCACATCCCTATGAAAGTTGCCTCTAGTGGTAAAGCAGCCACGATGAAATAATTTTCCATGAAATGTACATACTAGTAGCAATGGAAACATGGGCATCATTTCCAATTAGCCTAACATTCACCATTAACATTATTTCCCCTGATTTCGATGTAGCTGGTAAAGCTGACCAGGTCTTGGGAAAAGATTGCTGATTGCAGTAACTTTTGACAGAATAGGCTCAAGTGGCAGAATGGCTTGCTCGTGTTCCTATGTTTAAGGGTAAATCATTCCTCTTTTAAGACCTAAGCAGCTTTACCAGTTACATCTAAACTAGAGATTGTTATGGCTCTTTTCATTGTAGTTGCTTTTATATTGTTTCAACAAACATATGAAATTATTGAAAGAGCACACAGGAGATAGCCACTGGGAGACTGATAGGGACTATGTTGTATGGATGATGGTAGTGCATTTTAATTCACAGCTGCTCTTGTTTTGCCCCACACATCAAATAGAACTAAGATTACAGTGTGCATCCTCATATTGTGTTGTTCAATATATGTGTGATATTTGGTTGATTGCTGCTCCAAGACAGATGTGGGACATCAGGCCATTAATTCAATGCAGTGTGGACATCCAGTTGGGGATAGAACCAGCTGAGTCAATCAAGGTAGGTAAGGGGCTACCTGGGCCTATGGGTAGTCTGGTTTCTCACATGAGGAGTACAGCCTCACAAAATATCCCTCAAATGTCAACATGGAGGGCTTTTTTTAACCAGGATTTTACATTAAAAAAAGAATTTTATAACTGACTAGAGGAGAATAATTATTTTGATAGTTAACTATTCTAACCCTCTAAGGGGAAAAATTATTTTAAAAAATATACATAAACTAAAAAACTGGTCTTTTGCTGATGTTCCCACTCCACAATTATCACCTTTCTTCAAATCACAAATGCTCAGTGTCCACCAACCCCAGTTCTCCGGTTGGGCATCAAGATTAACTCCATGCTCTTCAATGGAACAGAGAAAATGTTTCTTTCTATTCTCCAAAGACAGTTTTATCAAGTCTCTCACAAGTCTAACAAAAGTCTCAGAGATGGTCAAAAACTGAAGGTTGGAAATCTGAAATTAAAATGGTAAACATTGAGAATACAGAGAAGGTTTTTCAGTGCCTGGGTGTTAATCCTTGTTCAGATGAAGGGCCAACACCTCAGACATTAATGATTGTTTTCTATTTCTTCAAATGCTGATGAAGCTGCTGCGTATTTGCAGTATTTTCTGTCTTTATTCCACTACTTCACTGGATAGCTCTATCCTTTGATACCTCAACCCCTCTTCATCTGTTGACATTCAGGACTTCACTGTCTGTGACCACAATTGGAACTCCCACATCTCTAATATCTAATTCTAAAGAAGCTCAGGCTCTTCCTTCATACCAAAGATTTCTCTGTCCTCAAAATACCTTAACTGATTGTAAAGCCCAAGACTGAGCAAGATTTGAATCTGCTCCCATATGTACTAACATTGACAGCACCCTCATGGGCTTTGGCATCTCACTAGGTTTCTCATTTTTTAAAAAGCTGGTAAGAAGATTAAATAAAAAATATTGCTAGAAAATGGTGCCTGTCATGGCAACAAAGCAACAATCTCATTTGACAGGACTCCATTCATTGAATTCCAATGTACCAAATTCTCCCATTGTTTGAAATTTCAATGAACATTGTATACCAATCTATCAAATTCCCCTGTCTGATAAAATCACTATTTATCAAATCCCTGCTTTGTGAAATAGGATCCCAATGTCCTACATTCCCATGTCACAGAAACCCAGAGGCTCTTTGAAATGAAATGTTACCCTTTCTGCCCTTCCTGCTCTGTTGAAGGTAGCTCATGATGAACTGAGGTTTCATGGGCACTCACAACTCTCTGCTACTTCCCTAAGTACTCATTCTTCCTGTGTGACCTCGACAGTAAATGTTGTTGCTATTCACCCATAGGAGGCATCATAGCTGAGCCTAATTTTCTCATTGGCTTTAAACAGGCACTTTTCAGACATGATCCCTGAAGAGGGATCTATCAGATCCGCTTGCAGTAGTACCTCTGTGATTTTATTGGAGATTAACTAAATCCATCTGGGATCTAAAATGAGAGTGTTATAGTTTACAGGACTTTGCATTATGGGGGAGAAGGATGTACTTGGCTACTATGTCCGTCCATACATTCTGAACAATATTTCACCATTTGTCACGAACCAGTCACCCAGGTTTCTCTTGGAGACTCACTGAGCTTGACAGCAGCTCAGACAGCTGCCTTTGATTTTTGTAACAACTCAGCACAATTAACCTACTAACCCCAAGCCTCTTTCAGCGCTACATCAGCTCGCTCAATATCTGAAGTCTGCACCCCTTGGAGGAAAAAATAACAGTAAGCTGAAGGAAGGTTACTGAGAGACCTGCCGTCTTTGCGACATCAATGAGAGCCCCTAAAACCATCAAATCAGTACCAAGGCGATCATCTCCAAATGCTGCACAATGATCCAGAAAGTCTTTAATAATCACATTGCTGACGGTGCAAAATATAGATGGGGCGCTAGGAATACTATCTGACCGCAGGGTGAGAGTTTTTGATCAATGCCGGTGTCATTAAACCTTTTATAACACGTTCGTCTGCCAAAGTAGTAATCTTTTTATGAGATTATGAACAGAGAATAATGAAGAAACTGCCAAGTCTGCGGGCTGTCTCCATTATTCTAGCTAGATTCAGTGATAGATGCATACAAGCAATAGTCTTCCCACTAGTATATCCCTTTCCTGGTCACTCACCTCCAGTTTTTGGCTGAATTCCTTGTGTAGTTTGTCGTTTTCCCTCTTCAGGTCCTGGTTCTCTGAGAGCAGAGCTTTCCCCAGCTCGGCGGCCACATCTACATCTGTTTCTCTCTGTTTGAGGAGAGACAGCAGGTCGGCTGGCTCCACGAAAGCGGACACATCGCCAACACGCTCCCGAGCGAACGGGAATAAATCTTCCTCCAGAGGGGTTTTCATTTCCAAAACCTCAGCAGTGCTCATATAGGGCAAGCGGCCACGGTCCTGAGTCTCACAGCCCCGCAAACATAGTCCGAAAGGGCTGGAGGCTGACTGGGTCCCAAGAGCTGCTAAAAGTTAGTGTGAAGTTTCCTCAAAGTTTGAGGAGAGCCCGGAGCTGTTGGTCCAGACTGCCCCAAGGTTCTGAGATGTTTGGCCTTTGATTTTATAGCGCAGCAGGATGGAAATGAGCGTCCTCGAATCGGCGTCTTCCCCACAGGAGACAGATGGTGAAATGAGAGTTGGAGGAGACTGAGAGGATAAGATCAGTTCAGGAGCTGCATCCAGCATCAAATCTCCGCACCTTTCAATAGGAGTTCGGCGTTAGTGGGAGTGACTGAGAGAAACTAATCACGTCGGGGACTCTGAGGCAGATACAAGCCGTCAGTCACCTGGAATAAGGCAAGCACATTAAACCTTTGAAATGAATGTGAAGCCCAGACACGCCCAGACAGCGTCTAAAATAAAGTGGCAGAGTCCAAGAGCAGTGACTGAGTGGCACCCCAGCTTAAATCAGTCATCAAAAAACACCACAATTCCACAAGGCAACAATTACCATGGTTAAGAAGTGAATTAGACTGTTCACAACCAAATAGTTTCCGGCCCCTTCACACCAACTTCCACCTCTAACATTTCCCCTCAAGTCTATCTACTGCTGAAATCCACATATTATATACATTTGACATCTGCAGGCTCCATTATTCTAAAGTTGCCAGGTCCGAAACTCTATACGTCTGTGTCTCTCTTTCCTCCGTAGACACTCCTTAAAACCTACAACTTTGACCAAGCTTTTGGTCATCTGCTTTAATATCTCCCTATGTAGCTCTGTGTAGTGCTTTGAAAATTGCATTGTGCATTTTGTCCACTTGAGGCTACTATACACACATAAAGAATCCAGCATGCAGTCTCAGTGTCACAGTTCTTACTAATCTCAGCTAAACCTTGCTCCAGTCCCCAGAACACTACAATGACGACACGGTAAATAGAAAACAGATGGAGAATAACAGGAAGCATTGCTTTCAGGTATGAAACTTTTGGAAGTTTTTGTCTGCTTTCTGAAGGCAGCATTTTTAAGTCTAACTGTGTTAGACACACACAGGAAGCTTGTACAGGGTATACACACACACTGATCACTCCAAATTAACTACCCAATCAAACAAAAATTTAATCTTGGATCATTGCAGAGAAGTTTCCTCTGAGAGGAATAGAATCCCGGATCCGTGATCACTCATTATCACTGTGTTGCTGATCAATATGGCGTTGCCTTTACCCAATCTACTACCTTTTGATGTACATTTAGAGCCATCATCTGTATTCCCACGTTGGCAAAATGTGGCTGTGTTGTTTTGAAGGCGCGATGGAAGGTTTTGCATCACAGATGGCAAAAAGAAAGAGGCCTTCTCTGCGAGTGAAGAATTAGAAGATATCTTTGAGACACTTACACCTGAGCAAAATGACGAGCACTCAGCAAAAAAAATTGCACTGTTACCCTACTTTACACCCAAGAAAAATGCCATATACAGAACTTGTGTCTTCTGACGCACTAAGCAAATGAGACAATTGACCAATATTGCATATGATTGAGGCAACTAGCAACCAAATGTCACTTGGGTGATGTTGAACATGTCAAATGGGAAATCTATGGGTACGTGCATGGATCCTAGTTATGCCTGTCTTTTTTGTGGGGTACGTTGAACATTCCTTGTTCCAGTCATACTCAGGCCCCTCTCCCAACTCTTTTGCTGGTACAATGATGACTGGATCGATGACGTTTCCTGCTCTCACCCCAAACTAGAAAATGTCATCAACTTCGTTTCCAATTTCCACCCTTCACTCACCTTCACATAGTCCATCTCTGACACTACCTCACCCTTCCTTGACTTCTCTGTCTCCATCTCTGGGGATAGGCTGTCCACTAATATTCTTTATAAGCCCATCGACTCACACAGCTACCTTTACACTTCTTCACACCCTGCTTCCTGTAAGGACTCCATTCCATTTTCCCAGTTTCTCCGTCTCAGGCGCATCTGTTCTGATGATGCAACCTTCCACAACAGCGCTTCTGACATGTCTTCCTTTTTCCTCAATCGAGGATTCCCTCCTACTGTGATTGGCAGGGCCTTCAACCGTGTCCGACCCATTTCCCACACTTCTGCTCTCACCGTTCTCCTCCCTCCCAGAACTGCGACAGGGTTCCCTTTGTCCTCACTTTCCACCCACCAGCCTCTACATCCAAAGGATCATCCTCCACCATTTCTGCCACCTCCAGCATGATGTCACCATCAAAGAAATCTTCCCCTCCCCTGTCAGCATTCTGCAAGGATCTTTCTCTCTGCGACATTCTGGTCCATTCCTCCATTACCCCCCAACACCTCAACCACCAACACCTCAACCCCTTTCCATGGCACTTTCCCATGCAATTGCAGGAGGTGTAATACCTGCCCTTTTACCTCTATTCTGCTCACTGTCCAAGGCCCCAAACACTCCTTTCGGGTGAAGCAGAAACTTACTTGTACTTCTTTCAGTTTAGTATACTGGATTCGCTGCTCACAATGCAGTCGTCTCTACATTGGGGAGACCAAACGCAGATTGGATGACCGCTTTGCGGAACACCTCCACTCAATCCGCAAACATGATCCTGAGCTTCTGGTTGCTTGCCATTTTTTTTCACCCTGCTCTCATGCCCACATTTCTGTCCTTGGCCTGCTGCAGTGTTCCAGTGAAGCGCAGCGCAAGCTCAAGGAACAGCACTTCATCTTCCAATTCGGCACTCTGCAACCTTCTGGATTCAACATTGAGTTTAACAATTTCAGAGCATGACTGTCATTTTTAAAAATTTCAACTTTTCAAATTTTTGTATTTCATTTTTTTTAACCATGTCACATACGCAATTCCGATGCATAACAACAACATTGTCGAACTGTATGCTGATTGCTTCACTGATATCGGTAAAGTGACAGGTGTTATATGCAAGCTGCATGTAGATTCTGATGTATCCCCAGTTGCACATCAATGGCGATGAATACCAATTCATGTCAGGAAACAAACAGAGAAGGAACTTCAACGCCTACTAGACCTTGATATTATTGAGAAAGTTGGGGATGAGCTTACACCTTGGGTCTCACCCATACAAGTCGTCAAGAAACTCAAGTGCGAGAACACCACACTCAACACCAAATGTTGTTTGATAACACTCCTGTGAATTGCCTTGGAATATTTTGCGACAGTAAATGTGGCTATATAAATATAAGTTGCTTTTGTTGGCCTCCACCCTCCATAAACTTCAGTTCATCCAAACTCTGCTGCCCTCACCCTATCACACACATTTGCCCATTATGCCCTATCCTAGATGCCCTATCTTAGTTCCCGTTCTCCCCAAGTCTCAGATTTAAAATTCATATTGGTGTTTAAATTCCTTCATGGCCTTACCCCTCCCTATTTTTGTAGCCTCCTCCAAACCTAAAGTGCCACCTTGAACTTGCTCTTACTTTCTCTGACTCTGGCTTCTTGTGCACCCCTCCCTCCTTTCACTCTATCATCAGTTGGCTTGTCTTCAGCCACATAGGTTCTTCTCTGGAATACCTTCCCTAAACTCCTTAGTCTCTCACTTTGCCCCCCCCCCCCTTTAAGCCCACCCTGAAAAACCACATTATTGACCTTATCGCTCCTCTGCGTCAATTTCCTTCACAACTCAGGAATGTTTCGGGTTGTTTTTCTAGGTTAAAGGAATTGGGTAGCATTTTGCAGTCAGTGGCAAAGCAATGGCACTCGCTGCTGACCTCAAAGTAAGCTGCCCATAAAGATCTCTAGTGACCTCTGTAATGAGGACTTCCCCTTTCCCAACAGCAGTTTAAATTCATGTCAAGGGGATCTCCAGGCATGCAGTAGCAGTGATGTCATCAAGTAGGGTAAGCAGCCAATTGCATTGAAATATTCTCACAATCCGCAAACCATGAAATAAAAACCACTTTATCCTTCACAGAATCACAGAATCGTTACAGTGCGGAAGGAGGCCATTTGACCCATCATGTCTGCACCGACTCTCCGAAAGAGCAGTACCCTCAGTTCCATTCCCCTGCCTTCCCCCATAACCCTACACATTCTTCCTTTTCATATAACTGTCTAATTCCCTTTTGAATGCTTCAATTGAACCTGCCTCCACCACCTTCTCAGGCAGAGCATTCCAGACCTTAACCACTCGCTGCGTGAAAATTTTTTTCCTCATTCCACTTTTGCTTTTCTTACCAAATACTTTAAATCTGTGCCCTCTCGTTCTCGATCCCTATCCATTCTGTCCAGACCCCTCATGATTTTAATACCTCTATCAAATCACCTCTCAGCCTTCTCTTCTCCAAGGAAAACAGTCCTAACTTCTCCAATCTATCTTTATAACTGAAATTCCTCATCCTTGGAACCATACTCGTGAATCTTTTCTATACTTTCTCCAATGCCCTCACGTCTTTCCTGGGGCGCCCAGAGTTGGACACAATACTCCAGCTGAGGCCGAACTAGTGTCTTATACAAGTTCAACATAACTTCCTTGCTCTTGTACTCTATGCCCCTATTAATAAAGCCCAGGATACTGTTTGCTTTATTAACCACTCTCTCAACCTTTCCTGTCACCTTCAATGACTTATGCACATATAAACCTAGGTCCCTCTGCTCCTGCATCCCCTTTACAACTGTACCCTTTATTCTATATTGTCTCTCCAAGTTCTTCCTACCAAAATCAATCACTTCACATTTCTCTGCTTTGAACTTCATCTGTCACCTGTCTGCCCATTCCACCAACTTGTCTATGTCCTTTTGAAGTTCTGCACTAACCTCCTCAGTTCACAATGCTTCCAAGTTTCGTATCATCTGCAAACTTTGAAATCATGCCCTGTACACCAAGGTCTAGGTCATTAATATATATCAGGAAAAGCAAGGATCCCAACACTGATCCCTGGGGATCTACACTACAAACCTTCCTCCAGTCCAAAAAACATCCATTAACCACTACTCTGTTTCCTGTCACTCAGCCAATTCTATATCCATGTTGCTACTGTCCCTTTTATTCCATGAGCTACAAGTTTGCTCACAAGTCTGTTGTGTGGCACTGTATCAAATGCCTTTTGCAAGTCCATGTACACCACATCAACAGCATTGCCCTCATCAACCCTCTCTGTGTAACGTTTGCAATTCTCCAGTCCTCTGGCACCATCCCAGAGTCTAAGGAAGACTGAAAAATTATTTCCACCCTCACGTCCCTCAGTATCCTCGGATGCATCTCATCTGGTCCTGGTGCCTTATCCACTTTAAGTACAGACAGCCTATCTAATTCTTCCTCCTTATCAATTTTAAACCCCTCTAGTGTCTGACTTACCTCCTTTTTCAACATTGCTTGGGTTGCATCCTCTTCCTTGGTAAAGACAGATTCAAAGTATTCAATTAATATCTCAGGTATGCCCTCTGCCTGCATGTGTAAATCCCCTTTCTGTGCTCTTTGCTTCTTTTATTTGCTTTTTCACTTCCCCTCTGGACCTTCTATATTCAGCCTCATTCTCAGTAGTATTTTCTACCTGGCATCTGACATAAGCACACTTTTTCTTCTTAATCTTAATTTCCACCTCTTTTGTCATCCAGGGAGCTCTGGATTTGTTTGCCTTACTTTTCTCCTTCGAGGGAACATACCTTGTATTATGACCAGGTGAGAGGGGTCTCGGGGTTCCCTCTCATCCTTTGCCTGGTTTAACCGTAACAGTGTTTAATTTTTTAAAAACACTGTGTTTTAGCTCCCTCTTAGTGAGTCCTTGTTCACTGCTTTCCAATTGTAAGACAAAGAAATCAATTCAGACAGGTTTTATTAGATTTTTAAACAAGAAAGGTGGAAGTTTATTCATCTTAAACTCTAACCCAGTTAATGACTACGAATATTTGACGTGATCACGCTAGCATGCATATAAACACACTTGCAGATAGAGACAGAAAAGTAGACAAGCATAAAAAGGGGAGAAGTTTAAGGCAATAGATGGGTTTCTATTTTACTGTCCTTTGAGTTTGCTGTGAAGTCTCTGGTTGCCGGTCAGACTTGCAATTTACGAGGGCCCAGTGCATGCTTCAATTTGTTTTGAGGTTGGTGTCTTTTCTCTCTTGAGGTTTACATGTCTTCGTGGGTCCGGTGGCTTGGGAGAAAGAGCAAGAGAGGGAAAGGCTTCCTTACTCCCGCTTCAGTTTCAACTGCCTTCTGTCTATTTCTCTATGGCACACTTCAAAAAACCCCAGGTTGCCCAGCAGGTTAGTCATGTGACTAGCTGGTTTGACCACTTCTGTTTGTGGATTCTGCCATCTTAGCAGTCATCCTGGAATGTGAGCTTCCTCACCATCAATGTCTGGTGATCACAATCCATTTTGGGTTAAGTGGTCCAGGGAATAGTCCTTTGTCTCTCCAAGCAGTGTCTGTTAGTATGCAAATGTTTTTCCAGCTAAGTGTCTGGTGATTTCTTTAACAAGTCCTTTCTTCACTCCAGCAACAGTTTAAAATCAATGTTCATATGACAAAATTAATATGCCTCATTCTTGGCAGGTGGGGGTCTGCATGACACTTGACTGTGCCCGAACTACCTCTTCTTTGAAGGTAGCCCATTGTTCATCTACTGGTTTTCTTGCCAGCTTTTGACTCCAATTTATTCGGCCCAGTTCCATTCTTATCCCATTGAAGTTGATTTTCCCCCAGTTAATTATTCTTACCCTGGATTGCTCTTTGTAATCTTCACTTTTAATTTAAATTTTCAGGTAGCAAAATAAATGGCCCAGATTTTACTGTAGTATTGACGATGAAGCTGTCAGTGTTCACTGTCATTATGCTGCTGTAACTGACAGCAACTTCAGGAGTTTGGGCCTGCACAGAATAACACCGAAATCCAAAGGGTGAGCGGTAGAGATTTCCACAGACTGCTATCTCCCTTTGCAATCATGATTGATGAGAACTTTCAGTCCAATGCTGTTAGTCTCGCTCTCAGGGAATCAAGGTATATGGGGAGTGAGCAGGGAAGTGGAGTTGAGGCAGAAGATGATTGTATTGAATGGCAAAGCAAGTTCGAGGGGCCATATGGTCGACTCCTGCTCCAATTTCTTATACTCTTAAAAATCCTGGAAAAAGTTGGATGAGATATAATTGGGTTTTTAGCAGTGTACTAACTTCATAATTACTGGTAAACTCCTTTATTGCCCCTCAAAAGCTAATTTTATGTTTGTCAAATTTCTCCACAGTGATTACAAATTCCACATTTAAAAAAAAAAGTTTTTCTCTTTTAAAGTCTGTTTATCTTTATTTTAGCTTCTACATTTATTTCGCTAGCTGAAAATTTAAACCAAAAATGAAGGATTTTAAGTGCCTTTAACTCCATGGTTTGCTGTGTGTGAATACTTCAAATTGATTGTTCACCTACCTGCTTGTTGAAATCACTGCTGCTGCATGCCAAGACATCCCCTGAATTTGGTGCCAGATTTAAACTGCCTTGGAGAAAGGGAAATTCCCGCCACAGAGATTACTAGATCATTGTGGTCAGTGGCAAGTGCTCCTTGCTTCACTGCTGACCACAAAATCCTGGCTAATGGTAATGGTTAGATTTAGATAGAAGCTAAAATATCAATATGAACAAACTTTTTTTTAAAGTTAAAACATTTGTGGAATTTTTCTTATCATAAGGGAAAATTTTGAATGTCCACAAATATAAAATTAACCTTTTAGGGCCAGTGAAGGTACTTAGCAGTAAATATCAAGTTAGTACTCCATTAAAAACACAGTTACACCTCAATCACAAGGTATAAACTTTCCAAGGGTGTTAAGGGTACAAGAATGGAAGTTCTCCTTAGTTCACTGGTTGCTTATGGATTGCACTGTGGGGTGGGGAGGAGGGGGACCTCAACAGCGCACCCTTTTGAGGAGCGTTGAATCACTGGCAGCAACTTCTGGATTTCCATGTTATTCTGCACAAGTGCGCACCCCCGAAGTTGCTGCCAGTTGCTGTGAGTAATGACGACGAGTACTGGCAGTCTCATCATCGTTACCAATTCAAAATCCAGGCCATTATATAAATGCTAATTGTTGTATAATATCTGGTTAGTATTGGTGTATTTACAAAACTCATTTTGGGTGGAACATCATTCCAGTTATTTTACTGTTGAAACCCAATAGGAGTAGCACCTGATCCATCCCATGAGTTGGATTTAGCCTAATCCCACATTCCTACCAGCTTACTTAAAATAGAATATATTCATGTTATGTCAACCTATTTTCAAACTGGAATACAATCCTTTCAGGTTGCCCATAGCTCACTGCTGGTGACTCTTGAGTATCAACATGTGGAGTCTACCAGTTCACTAGGCGCCATTGTGACTGTTGGACATGCAATTTTTGTTTTGAATTTCCCTTCATTTTAATATTATTTTATTCACTTTTTATCAGTTTATTTAAAACTAGATTAGGTGAACCATCTCTACTTGGAATTTTAATGATGTTGCATTTTTCCAATCTGAGTGAACTCCCACCAGCTTATTAAAGTAGGATTCCTTCATGTAATGCACAGTTCACACCTGGGTAATCTTGCTGTATCAACATTTGATCTCTACTGCATTAGTGGATGATTGGTTGGCATCGCATGGTCCTTTTGTTGTGACTGCCTTATATTATTCTTTAAATATGTTACTTTAGTTCATTATTCTGTTGAAAATTAGATTGGGTGGGCTTCAGGATCCCTGCGCTAAGAACAGGAGGGTGGATTCAACATGGTTTCTACTCCTGATTATCATCTAGTGACTGTTACTGGAAAGGGCACATGTGGCTATCGAGACACCAGGAATCAGGATTGGCTGTTGATGCCTTTCATAAACTACCAAAATTTATTGTCCAGCCCTTTGGTGAGGTACTGGTGGGCTTCAAGCACCTCTGGAATATATCCCAGTGAGGAGAGAAGTAGAGCATAATGGAGAAGAAAAAACATCTGCAAAGCATAGCTGAAACTGCGCAGACAATAGTTAGGTTTCTGCATAGAAACATAGAAAATAAGAGCAGGAGTAGGCCATTCGGCCCTTCGAGCCTGCTCTGCCATTCATCATGATCATGGCTGATCATCCAGCTCAGTAACCTGTTCCCGCTTTCTCCCCATATCCTTTGATCCCTTTCGCCCTAAGAGCTGTATTTAACTCCTTCATGAAAACATACAATGTTTTGGCCTCAACTGCTTTCTGTGGTAGCGAATTCCACAGGCTCACCACTCTCTGGGTGAAGAAATTTCTCCTCATCTCAGTCCTGAAAGGTTTACCCCGTCTCCTTAAACTATGACCTCTGGTTCTGGACTTCCCCACCATCAGGAACATCCTTCCTGCATCTACCCTGTCAAGCGCTTAGAATTTTATAGATTTCTGTGAGATCCCCCCTCACTGTTCTGAACTCCAGTGAATATAATCCTAACCGACTCAATCTCTCCTCATACTTCAGTCCCGCCATCCCAGGAATCAGTCTGGTAAACCTTCACTGCACTCCCTCTATAGCAAGAACATCCTTCTTCAGATAAGGAGACCAAAACTGTGCACAATATTCCAGGTGTGGCCTCACCAAGGCCCTGTATAATTGCAGCAAGACATCCCTGCTCCTGTACTCGAATCCTCTCACTATGAAGGCCAACATACATTTTACCCTTTTTACCGCCTGTTGCACCTGCATGTTTACCTTCAGTGATGGGGTACGAGAACACCCAGGTCTCACTGCATATTCCCCTCTCTCCGTTTATAGCTGTTCAAATAATAATCTGCCTTCCTGTTTTTGCTACCAAAGTGGATAACCTCACATTTATCCACATTATACTGCATCTGCCATGCATTAGCCCACTCACTCAACTTGTCCAAATCACCCTGAAGCCTCTCTGCATCCTCCTCACAACTCACCCTCCCACCCAGTTTTGTGTCATCTGCAAATTTGGAGATATTACATTTCGTTCCCTCATCTAAATCATTAATATATATTGTGAATAGCTGGGGTCCTATCACCGATTCCTGTGGTACCCCACTAGTCACAGCCTGCCATTCAGAAAAAGACCCGTTTATTCCTACTCTTTGTTTCCTGTCTGCCAAACAATTTTCTATCCATCGCAATACACTACCCACAATCCCATGCGCTTTAATTTTACACGCTAACCTCTTATGTGGAACTTTGTCGAAAATCTTCTGAAAGTCCAAATAAACCACATCCACTGGCTCCCCCTCATCAACTCTACTAGTTACATTCTTGAAGAATTCCACTAGATTTGTCATTTGCCATGCTGACTCTGTCTGATTCTACCACTGTTCTCCAAGTGCTCTGCTATAAAATCTTTGAGAATGGACTCTAGAATTTTCCCCCTACCGCTAGTGCTTCTGTTTTCTCCAGAGCTGATAATCCTTATTTTCTGACTTCATTAATCCAGCAATTTTGCTCATGAAACCTTTTCATATTTTCTGCTAGGATCAAAATTTACCCAGGCAGGAGTTGAAGTTATCACAGGAAATTTGACCATTTCTGATCATTGCTGGTCTCTCACTTCTACCTCAGCTCAACAACCATTTAACTAATTCAAGTAAGAACTTTGCTGAGCAGAGGTAGGGCAGTACAATTCCTCGAAAAAAACGATGAAATAAGCCCAAGAAAAAGCTCCATCTGCTGATACAGCTCTGTCAGAATGCTGGAGATGCAGGAATCACTATCACAAAAGGCAAACACCAACGTCACTGCCTTAATTTTGAATCTGAGCCTAAATAGAATCGGTGGCCCAGTCAACCTCAAAATATATTCATTAAATGGCAATTTGTTCTCATCATCAGTAGGATAGACAATATCCTGTGGTGTCCACTGGCTGCAGAAAGCTTCAAGTGAATTGACAGACACTGCGTGATCATATTCCAAGGCCCCCCTGGGTATGCACTACATCTTGGAAAAGCAGCTGAGCAAGATGCTGCAGATGGGGCAAAAAGTTTGTTCTAACCCTTTAGACACAAGATTAGGACTGCAAAAAATTCAATGACTTTTGAAATGCCATCAAGAGAAGGTAAGAGCAGTTAAAGGAAGAATAAAAGCATAAATTGGTTTTGGGAACTCACATATTGGAAAGTCCTTGTAATGGAAGCGTCCAGTTACCATTACAACATAAGCTGCATGCAGTATGATAGTTAAATTAATTGGTAAATGTTGCACAAAAGACTGCTGTGCTCTACTAATTAGGCAAGTCAACCCATCATATTTGTAAAGAAACCATACACTGTCGTATAAAGTCTTGTGTCTTTCTGTGAGACAGCTTCATATCAGTATATTGTATACTTGCCTACTGTCAATCACGTTCGATGTTAGAAACACTGAGTGAATGGGTATGTATGATTTTTCACAGCAGGACATAAATGGCATATGTCGTCCTCTGAATCTGAAGTGCTACTCCTGACTCATCCATGCATGTAAAGCAGCTCCATCTGTTTACTTTTCACCATCACCAACATTTTGTAGAACTGTAATTTTACTTCTTCTAGGCAAGTTAACATGCACCAAAGAAGGGGAAGATTGGGAACTTCATATTCTTGGCTACAAGGTATTCAGGAAAGACAGGAAAGGTAAAAAGGTGGCAGTATCAATAAAGGAAACTATAATAGCACTAGAGAGGGATGATATAAGTTGAGAGGTCAAAGACAGAATCTATTTGGTTAGAATTAAGGAGCTATTACACTACTGAGTGTATACAGCAGGCCACCAAATAGTGGGAAGGAGGTTGAGGAGCAAATTTGCAGACAAATTACAGAAAGAAGCAAGAACTATAAAGTAGTGACAATGGGAGAGTTCAATTATCCTAATGTTAACTGAGATAGTAAAAGTGTAAAGGACAAAGGGGAAGATGTGCAGGGGTGTTCCTGAAATGTGTACAAGAGCACTTTCTTGATCAAGTGTGTTTCCAGCCAATGAGGAAGGAAGCTGGATCTAATTCTGGGAGGTGAAGTGGGGCAAGTTTTTCAATGAGGGAGCATTTGAGGAACAGTGATCATAATATCATTAAGTTTAGAATAATTATGGGAAAGGACAAGTAACAATCTACCATAAAAATATTTAACTGGAGGACGGCTCATTTCATTGAGTTAAATAGGGATCTGGCCAAAGTAGATTGGAATCAAAAATTCTAGGCAAAATAGTAATTGAATAATGGGTGGCCTTCTCACAAGGGGAAAAGGAAGGCTATTCAAAACAAGAGGGTCCTGGATGACTAAAGACATAGAGATTAAAATGAAGTATATGTCTTCACCAGAGAACAGGATTGTGCCAATGTAGGAGTAAAGGAGAAGATAGTGGAGATATTGGATAGGATGAAAGTAGATAAAGAGGAGGTACTTAAAAGATTGGCAGTACTCAGAATTGGTGGGATGCATCCCAGGTTACGAAGGAAAGAAAGGATGGAAATTGCTGAGGCTCTGGCCACAATCTTCCAATCATCCTTCGATTTGGTAGTGGTGTCAGAAGACTGATGGATTGCAAATGTTACAATCTTGTTCAAAAAAGCAGAGAGGGATTACCCTGGCAATTGAAGGCCAGTCAGCCTAATACCATTGTGTTTGGTAGCATTGTGATTATGTTACAGGTCTAATAATCCAGAGACCTGGACTAATTATCTGGAGATATGAGCTCAATTCTCACCATGGCAGTTTGTGAACTTGAGTTCAGTTAATTAAATAAATCAAAATAAAAAACTCGTATCAGTAATGGTGACCATGAAGCTCTTGAATTGTCATAAAAACCCAACTGGTTCACTAATGGCCTTTAGGGAAGGAAACCTACTATCCTTAACCGATCTGGCCTCCAGACTCACAACAATGTGGTTGACTCTTAGCTGCCTTCTGAAATGGCCTGGAAAGCCACTCAGTGTATCAAACCGGTACAATAAGAATAAAACCAATGGCATAGACCCTGTAAAGACCTCCTCACTAAAATCTGGGGACGTGCCAAAATTGGGAGAGCAGTCTCATAGACTACTCAAACAACAGCCTGATATAATTGTAATCATAGAATCATATCTATCAGCCAACATCCCAGACTCTTCCATCACATCCCTGGATAGGGTACGTTCACAGTGGTACACAGTTGGGAGGGAATGGCCCTTGGAGTCCTCAACATTAACTCTGGACCTCATGAAGTCAGATCGGGGCAAGGAAACGTCCTGCTGATTACAACCTACCGCACCCCCTCAGCTGATAAATCAGTATATGTTGAAGCAACACTAAGGGTAGAAAAGGCACAGAAGGTGCCCAGCACCACAGATGCCAGTCTTCAGCCAATTCTATTTTGTTCATGTGATAACACAGAATGGCAGAGCACACTATGAGCCGAGTCAACATCTTGGCAGTGGTGCTGAAGATTTATGCTCCAGAACTAGCTTCAACACTGGCATCTACCCAGAAAATTTGCCCAGTTATGTCCTGTCCACAAGAAGCAGGAAAAATTCACTCTAAGCAATTTACCGCCCCACCAGCTTATTCCCAATCATTAGCAAATTTATTGAAAAGTGTCATCGACTGTGCGATCAAGCAGCATTTACTCACCAATAATCTGCTCACAGAAGCTCAGTTTGGGTTTTATCAGGGCGACTCAGCACCAGACCTCATTACAGCCTTGGTCCAAACATGGATAAAAGAGCTAAATTCCAGAGTTAGTTGAGAGTGACGGCCCTTGACATCAACGCAGCATTTGACCGAGTATGGCATCAAGGAGTCACAGCAAAAACTGAAGTCAATGGGAATCAGGGGGAAAGTTCCCGACTGGTTGGAGTCATACCTAGCACAAGGAAGGTGGTTGTGGTATTTGGAAGCCAATCATCTCAGCACCAAAACATTGCTGCAGGAGTTCCTCGGGGTAGTGTCCTAGGCCCAACCATCTTCAGCTGCTTCATCAATGACCTTCCCTCCATCATAAGGTCAGAAGTGGGGATGTTATCTGATGATTGCACAATGTTCAGTTCCATTCGAAACTCCTCAGATGATGAAGCAGTCCATGCCTGCATGCAGCAAGATCTGGACAACATTGATTTGGGCTGATAAGTGGCAGGTAAGATTTGCGCAACAGAAGTGCCAGACAATGACCATCTCCAACAACCTTCTCTTGACATTCAATAGCATTACCATCCTTGAATTCCCTACTATCAATATACTGGGGTCACCACTGACCAGAAACGTAACTGGACAAGCGCATAAATACTGTGGCAACTAGAGCAGGTTGGAGGCTAGGTATTCTGCAGTGAGTGACTCACCAAAGTTTTCCACCACCAACAAAGCACAAGTCAGGAGTGTGATTTAATACTCTCCACTTGCCTATATGAGTGTAGCTTCAACAACACTCAAGAAGCTCAATGTCATCCAGGACAAAGCAACCCACTTGATCATCACCCATTTACTAACCTAAATATTCACTGTCTACCCCACCAGGACAACGTGGGGCTGCAGTGTGTACTCTCTACAAGATACACTGCAGCAACTCACCAAGGGTTCTTTGAAAGACTCTCCCAAACCTGCAAACTCTGCCACTTAGAAGAACAAGGGTTTTCGGTGATTGGTAACACTACACTGCTAGGTTCCCCTCCAGATCACACACCATTCTGACGGAAAAATGTGGTCATTCCTTCATCGCCATTAGATCAAAATATTGGAATTCCCTGCCTAACAGTACCTTCACCATATGGACTCCAGCAGTTCAAGAAGGTGGCTCCCGTGAATGACTGAACAAATAAAAATCAAAGAAGTGTGGAAAAACCTTTCGAGACAATAATCAGGAATAAATTAATCGGCGTTTGGAAAAGTATTGGATAATAAATGAAGGTCAACATAGATTTGTTAAAGGCAAGTTGTGTTTGATTAATTTCATTGAGTTTTTTGATGAAGTCATGGAGAGGGTTGATGAGATACAGTCGATATTGTGTATATGGACTTTCAAAAAGATGTTTGACAAAGGACCATATAATGGATTTGTAAACAAAATTAAAGCACATGGGATTAAAGGGGTAGTGGCAGTGTGGATACAAAATTGGCTAAGAGACAGAAAGCAGAGAGTAGAGGTGAATGGTTGTTTCTCAGACTGGAGGGAAATGTGCAGTGATGTTCCTTAGGACACTGCTCTTTTTTGAAATGCATTAATAACATGGACTTTGGCAGATGGGGCATCATTTCAAAGTTTGAAGATGACACAGTACTTGGAAATGCAGTAAACAATGACATCAGAAGAGCATAGACAGACTGGTGAAATGGGCAGACATATGGCAGATGAAATTTAACACAAAGAAGTGTGAAGTGATACATTTTGGGAGGAAAAATGAGGAGAGGCAATGTAAACTAAATGGTACAATCTTAAAGAGGATACAGGAATAGAGAGACCAGGGGTGGGGAGTGCGGGTTGGCGGTGAGGGAGCACATGCACACAAATCTTTGAAGGTGGCAGGGCAAGTTGAGATGGCTGTTGAAAAAGCATCAGGGATCCTTAGCTTTAATAATAGAGACATAGAGTACAAATAGAAGGAAGTTATGCTCGACATAAATTTGCAGCGATTGGCAAAAGAACCAGAAGCAACATGAGGATTTTTTAAAAATGTAGTCAATTGTTGTGATCTGGAATGCACAGCCTGAAAGGGTAGTGGAAGCAGATTCATTTTCAAAAAGGAATTGAATAAATACATGAAGGGAAAGAAATTACAGGGCTATGAGGACTGGGAATTATTGGATAGTGCTTTCAAAGAGCCAGCATAGGCTTGATGAGCCAAATGGCCTGCTTCTGTGCTGCATCATTCCATGGTTCTATAAGTGGACACAGCATGTGGGCCAGCATCATATGCTAAGAGATTATAATTAAAAACATTGCTCAAGCAACATCACCAAAAATTGGATTAACTGGTATTTCAGCTCATTTGCATTTTATGTGATTTTATGGTGTACAAAATGATTGCTATTTACTTACACGACAGGAATCTGCACTTCAAAAATAATCCATTGGCTATGAAGAGCTTCAAGACTTCTTGAGAATATAAGGCATTGTACTGAATGCAAGTTCTTTAGCTTATCATGAGAGGTTTTTGGGTGGTAAATTCCTTAATGGCACTACCTTCCCCATAATCCTATTCCTTTTTCTTAGGGAAACTAACACTATGTCCAAATTTGTGAAGAAGTTGACATCTGTATGATCTTCATGTAATGTAGAAAATAATTCAGGCACAATGTAGTGCATTTCAGAGCTCAACAGTTTGCGGTGTATAAAAAGGTTTTCCTCATGCCCCTCGTTCTGTAACTTGTAGTGTGAAGAAAGGTCTGGATGCTCTGAGAGTCAGTCACAGACACTGAGCATCCTAGATAAGAGGGTTGCAAAATATACCTCTAGCCTGAGATCTGTAATTCAATGAATGCAAGTTGTGATACATTCTATAGGAGCCTCAGTGATAGATCATAACCATGGCATGTGTATCTCACATGCACACTCCCTATGTAGTCGTTGAGAGATAAGCTGCAGGAACCTGAGAGTCTGTTTAAGAGTTACACTGCAGCCATGCTGGAGAAGGGATTGCACAAGCTGATACAGGTGCATCATTCAGTTCGACAGCTGGCCCATGCATCTATTGTGCCCATGTCCTCCAGCAGCATGGGATGCAGCACTGGAAAGGATTCCCTAGTTGGCTCCCATGTTGGCAGAAGTCTTGTGCAAACACCAAACCCAAGTCTTAGTGGGAACACTGTATGACTGTCCCCTTGAACATCAGAGCAGCGTCTCAGGAAATTTCTGTGACTGATACTCCTGCGTCAAGATTGACTTCACGAAAGGCAATGACACCTCTGCATGCCCAGGCACCAACCATAGACTATCCCCATGGGATCATAACAACTGTAGGTAGTTTAGGACAGTGGTTCTCAAACTGGGATCTGTGGACCCTTGGGGATCCATAGAGACTTTACAGGGGGTCTACAGAATAATCTCTTTAGCGGGTGAGAGAGCGAGAGAGAGAGAAACACATGGTGGTGGGGGGGGGGGGGGGGGGGGGGAGACAAAAAAAACGGAAAAAGAAAAGCAAGCCGCCTGTTTTGTATAAATTAATGGTGGTTAGTGTTCGCCCTGCACAAGTAGCTTACAAGATGCGCACTCCCGAATACTTGCCCTTCTTCACAGTGATGGGTACCTTGGCTGCCATGGTTTTCAGTGGTAAGTCTTGCATTTACTTACAGAGGGCGGGGAGAGGTGGGTAGAGCCCAGCTGCTGTTGTAATATTGGGACGCATTCAATTTGAACTCATGCAGTAAGCAAGTGCAATTATAATGCTTCCTGGACTGCTGAGTATTTTCAACATTTTCTGCTTATATTAATCTCTTGTGGTTTGAGTTTTGTAATTATGGAAAAGCTTTAGTTTGACTTAATCTTCCGCATGTTGCAATAACATAAATTCCTTACATGATTAAATAACACTGAGAAACTGGGCTGGGTTTACACAGGTCTGTAAAATAGAATGCCATATTCAAGTGAGTACTCTGAAATAGAATTGCAGGGATGGAAACTTGTATATTTGTACAAAGTTACTTTAAAAAAAAATTAAAATGGTAACCTGCTTTGACCCTGTTAAACATCTGAATATGGTGAGACCGCTGTTAACACTAATTTGACCAATAGCTGTTTGTATTGGATGTGATCTGTGAACTGATAGCCTATTAATTGCAAACATACCCAATCTTTAACAACATTAAAAGCAGTCCATTTAGCGTGCACTAAAATGTTAATGGAGTCACACTTATCCTTTATCTCTGGTTGTCTGGTTTGTTGCCACTGGCTATATCAGTGAAACAGTCCTCAAATTGCTACTATAAACAATTACCTGTTTTCTTAAAAGCATTATTAAAACACTCTACTCATACAACGCTTTTATTTTATGTGTCTTATATAGTATTATAATTTAGATTGGGGGGGAGTGATTCCTACTCCATTTGAAAAGGGGTCCTTCAAACAAAAAAGTTTGAGAGCACTGGTTTAGGAAACATAGTTTGAAGAAGGAGCACTCAAACCGCCTGATCACAGCAATAAACACAATCACAGTTAAGTCATCTCCATATTCATTTATTGGCACTTACTTCCAGAATTTAGCACAGAAACATTTACACATTAATGTATCTTTTCACACTACCACAGTTCTGCACGTACATTTTCCATAGTGAAATGCAAAGCATAGCCAACACACTTCTGCACAATAAGGCACGGTAACAATGAATGTTGTCACTAATTTAAATACCATGCTGTCTATAGCTGTGTAGATCAATACAGTGGATATCAAAATATCAGCTGGCCATCAACATGTGCCATGATAGAAGCATGTGCCAGGATATTAGCCAGTAACCACAACAGTTCAAATCTAAAGGAGCATAGCTGAGCAGTCATTCACCAAAAACATCTTTATATTTGGCATGGGAAGAGGCACCATTAACATCACGAGATGGGATAACACCAAACTGGCATTTAGCAGACTTGAACAAGCCTTTAATTGGCATTAGCAGTGAGCAACAAACCAACAACAAAATATTTGTGCTAATAAAGGTCTGAAATGAACATTCTGGAAATGTACAGTGTGTATGTTAATCTTAATGAGGAAAAATGGACCAACATAAAGGGCACAACTAGATTTGTACAGGGTCTACACTGGGAACATGAATCTCCCCCACACTGATAGACCTGCTCAACATTACCATCATACCAGCTGTAAACTGCATGTAAACTGAAGTTTGCAATATTTCAGCATCTTCATAAGGGAAAGAGAAGAATGAGGTAGAACATTTTTTTTCAAAACTTTGAATTAACTAAAAATGGAGAAATAATTATTTTGGAGCCAAGCCTCTGAACCATCTCTCACTTCCATGGTTGTGCCATGCTATGTTGTGTTTTCTTGCATTGAAATTTTACAGCACAGGTCTATGCTGGTGTTTTCTTCCACATAAGAACATAAGAACTAGGAGCAGGAGTAGGCAATTCAGCCCTCGAGCCTGCCCCGCCATTCAATACAATCATGGCTGATCTCATCTCGGCCTCAACTCCACTTTTCTGCCCGTTCTCCATAACCCTTCAACCCATTACTAATTAAAAATCTGTCTATCTCCTCAAATTTACTCAATGTCATGGCATTCACCACATTCTGGGGTAGTGAATTCCACAGATTCATGACGACCCTTTGAGAGAAGTAATTTCTCCTCATCTCCGTTTTAAATCTGCTACCCCTTATCCTAAAACTGAGTCACCTTATCTTAGTTCATCTCACCCTATCAACATATCTTCTAGTCCCGTTTCCTTCATGCACTTATTTAACTTCCGCTTAAATGCATCCTCTTGATTTTAGAGTGAGGAAGCAGTTTAATGTACTGCTGAATTAGCCATCCATGAAATCAGCATTTTGAAAGTGCTGAAATACTATGGACTGAATTTTACATCACAGCTGTAAACTAAACTAAGGCTAAAAATTGGATTAAACTTTTTTTAAAAAATGTTTCTAGCCCCTCTCCCACTTCCCCCAATAAGCAAACATTTCATTCCATGCCCTCTTTTCTCCCCCCTCCTCCCCCACCACCAAATACTTACCTTGTGTACCCCACCCCCCTCAGCAAAGTTCACAAACTTTTATCTTTAACCCTTCCCACCAACCCCTCCACCAACCAGCCCTATGTCTTCACAACATCTGCAATAGGGACCACAATAGGATATGATACTGTTATTACTAGGCTAGTAATCCAGAGAACATGAGGTCAAATTACACCCTGGCAGTATTAAAAAAAATTAATTCCGTTTTTAAAAAAATAAATAAAGCTGTTGGATTGTCGTAAAAACCCAACTAGTTCACAAATGTCCCTTTAGGATTGAAACCTGCTGTCCTTACACAGTCTGGCTGATACATCGATGTGGTTGACTTTTAACCGCTCTCTGAAGTGGTATAGCAAGCCACTCAATAATACAAACTCCTATTTAGAGCAACAAGGGATGGGCAAGAAATGCCAGCCTCGCCAGTGATGCCCACATCCCAAGAATGAGTAGTAAAATAAAATTGTGTGCAGTTATCCTTTAACAAACTTGATTAATCCTAATTATGCAAAATCTTTATGTCAGTTACTTTAGTGGTCACTCTTTAGTGGGCTACGCAATGAAATTTGTTGAAATTTTTTGAAAACTAGTTGTTTGTATCTGTTAGAAAAAGCTGCTTGTGTTTGCACAGCACTGACTAATCACAAAGACCAATTGCATTTGCCCTATGGCAGATCTTGTATATGGTCATTTCTAGTTATTAAATGTTCTGACTTCACATGTATCGCACATTGGACAAGTCCCAGAGGTTTTCTTTTGTGGATTTGACACCAAGACTAATTGACAAAACATTGGCTACATCCTGCAGCCTGTTTTTAATTAAGTAATTTTTGCACTGAAAATATTTGATTCAAATTATTGGATTATTCAATGTAAATAAAACATCAAAATGGAAGTTGAGTGCTTTTTAAAATTGAATTAATTATTTAAATTAATGACTTTGAGTACATGCTGTTCCTCCCTCCTACATTTTCACTGGGTTGTAGTCAAGCATCACCTCATCACCTTGCACTTCACTTCATTATTTCTCAAGCATTCCAGATCTTTAACTTCCTCAGGCTTTTAAAAGATAAGCTTGTTGTCCTCTAATCCTGATTTATCTAGACCTCCCTCCTGCTTTTCGCAAATGTGATGGTATCCTCTACTCCAGGCCCTGGTTCTTCACCTAGTTTTCCATATTTTTTTAAAAATTGAAGCATGAGTATAATAACCTACATTTTTTTGTGTGAGCTGGATTCAAGCTAGTTGAGGAAACTGACTTCCATCAATGTCAGGCAAATGAATTGGAGCTCAACCTTGCCTGGAGATAAATACAGGAATTCTAAATTGGAATGGCCCTTCTTTATTTGACCTTGACCTCTGTTTAAGGTTACATCATGGGTGTGTAGACATGATTTGTTTGACAAGCTCATAATTACCAGCTGTCACTCTTGCTGAACGGCAGCATTCTTAAAGCATTTTCAATTTCCATCCCCTGCCACCGCCCCTATAAGATTTGCTTCCACAATTAATATTTGGCTTGCCATCATTCTGTACACATGCAAAACTGCCAGTTCTACATTCAATATTTGGATGGAAGCCCATGAAGATCTCACTGCTCTGACTTGCTCAAAAACAAGTCTTAATAGAAATGTTGCCTCCATCATGTTGCACTGCACCAACTGCGGTTGAGGGCAGATCAAGATGCTCCCCTTTTCCATTCTCAAGTGGCGTAATGTCATTTTTTGCTAGGACGCTCACTTCCATCATCCTGATTTCATTTCTATCTGTACCAACCTCTTGAAAGACTCTTCAAACTCACCTGACATAACACATCCTCCCATCATAATGTTTTTCATTTTTGCAGAAAAATTACCCAGGATCAGAAACTTGCAACTGGATATAAGACAACTATACCCCATGTTTCTGATACTACACCCTAACTTTCTATTTACTTTATTCAACTATTCAATGGCAAAAAAAATTTGCATTCGTTTTATAACCGATTAAAGTTAGTTGTGTACAGTATCTCCTTTTGTACATGAATATTGCCACTTCTGTGAACATTGCATGCATGGCTAAACTTAACATTTGATTGCAATTTATTAACATAGGCTGGCGTTTTATGGAGTGTTTAGGGTGTTGTGTGCAATATTTTGATTACAGGCTAGCTAGGGTATAGCTTAATTATAAACCATGTGATTATTTTGTTAATTGTGTTTTTATTATCTCAGTCTTGGCTCAATGATACCAATCTTGCCTCGGAATCGGAAGGTTGTGGGTTCAAGCCCCACTGAGCACAGTCTCAACTGAAGTTTCAGCTGCAGTAGTGAGGGAGTTCTGCACTGGCAGGTGCCGTCTTTTAGAGATTTGTTTGGACCAAGACCTTGTCTGCTATCTCAAGTAGAGATAAAAGAGCCCATGGTTTAATTTGAAGACAGATAGTGTTTTTCTGGTATAAAAACAAAATCCTGTAAATACTCAGCAGGTCTAGTAGCATCTGTGGAGAGAGAAGCAAAGTTGACATTTCAGGTTTGTGATCTTTCATCAGCACTTTGTTTTTATTTCAGGGCGGCACAGTGGCGCAGTGGTTAGCACCGCAGCCTCACAGCTCCAGGGACCTGGGTTCGATTCTGGGTACTGCCTGTGCGGAGTTTGCAAGTTCTCCCTTTGACCCCGTGGGTTTTCGCCGGGTGCTGTGGTTTCCTCCCACAGCCAAAGACTTGCAGGTTGATTGGTAAAGTGGCCATTGTAAATTGCCCCTAGTGTAGGTAGGTGGTAGGGAATATGGGATTACTGTAGGGTTAGTATAAAATGGGTGGTTGTTTGTCAGCACAGACTCGGTGGGCCTAAGGGCCTGTTTCAGTGCTGTATCTCTAAATAAAGCTGGAAAACTAGAAACTGTAGCCACACAGCTATCCTGACATCCGGTCCCACTTAACAGCCACCTCTATTGGTACCAGCAGCAGAAAATGTAGCCTAATCATTGAACAAGCACTAAACTGCTCAAAGGTAATCCTTGCAAAAAAATAGAGAACAAGGTATTTAAGACAATAATATAAAAGCAAAATACTGCGGATGCTGGAAATCTGAAATAAAAACAAGAAATGCTGGAACCACTCAGCAGGTCTGGCAGCATCTGTGGAAAGAGAAGCAGAGTTAACGTTTCGGGTCAGTGAAGGTATTTAAGACACTGACTTGAATAAATGGATTTCTCAAAGTCATACTGATAATCATCCTGTTCACATTAGTGCCATCAGTCAATCAGTCTTTATATTATAGCATAGTCTACAATGGATTTTGCCTCACACTGGTGAACAGCCTACTTTAGTCACCCCTGGGGTAAAGAAGGAGATAATAAAAAGGATGTGAAGGCAGTCACCAGTTCTTCCCAAGAAACAAAAATAAATCACAGAATACAGATAATCAGAGGTCCTAAAGAAGTAAGCGGGCATGGTGCAAAACACTTCAACTATCAAGCAGCAGGTTAGGACCAGATCTGTCACCCATTAGATGTGAATTCAAGTTAATCCACAGATCATACTGAAATTTGTTCCCACATGTTCTGGATGTGTCAAGATTGCCCCTTATGGTTGAAATGAAAATCTTTTTCTGGAAATGTGACATTGTCATTTTGACATCCTGTACTAAGTTAGTATCCAGCAGTGAGACTGTGCATTACATACTGAGATGGGGGTTGGGGTGCATGGAAAAGGAGGAAGAGTAAAATGTAGATAAGTATTCTTCAAGGAGCTCAGGTGTCAAGAAGCCAGGTATGCTATATATGAGCAGTCAGCCATTATTAGAAAGTGGGCAAATTTTGTTGGAAAAGTCGTTACTTGTTAATTATACATAAACCTGTTTCTAGCTGGGATATTCTCCCTTCGAATCCCTAAGAAGCTCTCTAATTTGCCTTGGATTACATAGGGGAACCTCAGTCAGGTGCCCCAGTCATCATAGAACCACAGAATTGTTACAGCACAGAAGGAAACCATTTGGCTTGTTGTGTCTGTGCTTGCTCTCCAAAGGAGTAATTCACCTTGTGCCACTCCCCTGTCTTCTCCCTGTAGCCCTTCACATTCTTCCTTTTCAGACAACAATCCAATTCCCTCTTGAATGCCTCGATTGAACCTGCCTCCACCACACGCTCAGGCAGTTCATTCCAGATCCTAACCACTCGCTGCGTGAAAAAGTTTTTCCTCATGTCACCATTGCTTCTTGATCGCTATCCAGAACTTGTGCTGAAATGCATTTGTTTGGACATCAGGTGAGGATTGGACAAACTCAGTGATATTCACCAGGGTTAAATAGCATACTGACATATGGTATCCAGGGATTAAACCTCAGCAAAGAGAAAGTATCTTCAGGAGAAGTGAGGGGGAGAATAGCTATATTTATATGTAGCACACAGAGGTCCTTCATGCCCCAGTAGATAAAGGCATCATGTGTTGTGGCACAAGGCCTGAGACAAGGTTGTTGCAGAATTGATCCTTGTTATGTTATCTGCTCAGTCAGTTCAATGCTAAGGTAGCCTCAGCATCCCCACATGGGAAAGAAATCACCTAGGGTTCCTGCTTCTGACCCAGTGACTACAGGTGGAAATGTATGTTTAGAATCATTGGTGGACAACAGGATCAGGTTTAGCCATGGTGCCCTGACTGTAAAATTGCCTGCTGACTCTGTCTAGACTCACAGCAACACTGCCATCTTCACGTCAGGTATCAGAGGTTGTCTCCCACTTGTACCCCAACAAGAATCAGTTCCTTCAGTAGGCGAGCAGAGAAAATTGGAAGGGGGAGTAGATTGGATTTAAAGTCACAGACTGTAATTCAGTCTTCATACAATTCATGAGAATATAAACATCTCATCAAAGTTGTCAGAGTGCACAGACCGGCTTGGCTGGTATTTCCTTGTTCAAGCTGTGGAAAATCCCATCCCTGCCCTGGTGTTCTGTGCGCTGATTGATGTGAATAAATCTAGGAATTCATCTCAGTTCTGTGAGCATCAATTTAGTCAGGTTCCTCCCAATCAATAAGGAGCTTTGCTAAACACCTCAATCTTCTGGGTTACTGAACAAATGGCCCAGCATGAAGCAGCATTCAGCACATTGTGGAGGGGACCCTCTCTTTGTACTGCCATTAGTATCAGGGTTATAGAGATCAGTGAAGGGACAGATGCCCAGTTGATTACATTACTCACAGGTTGTGCTGAAGTTGCTTCATATCGTGATCAGCTGCTGTGGTGCTTGGTTTTCTTCAGGCCATCTGCTCTCCACACACAGCATTTCAGCGTAGCAGTCTCAGCCTTGGCTCCAAGAGCTGAATTCTCAACCATTATTCTCCAATACTTGTGCTCATAGTAATGAGTGCTAAAGGTAGCTCATTGAAAAAAAGCTTGTAATCCAATATTCCTATCTTACCTCCAACCTTCACACAGACGCATCTCTCCCATCAAAAATTTTTGAACCTAGTCTTCCTGTTTTAATAATAGTGAATAGTCATCACTCCACTTAACTTTCCACCAAAGCTGCAAATGTAACATCCTACACAAATGCCCCCCTCAGTGTGTTGAAATCAAACCTCACCAAACTGGTTCCTACTCTAATTCATTCTTCCCAAGACCTTAAATCTGTAGTACTCGTTCACTGCCTTCAGTCTTTCCTTCCACCTGGAATTGACAGTTTTCTTCAAACCTAATCTTGGTATTAACTAATCATTACTTCCTAATTTATCTCCAAGTTGATAAGGCAATGAATAGGGCAAACAGAGTACTTGGGTTAATTTCTAGAGGAATAGAATACAAAAGCAGCGAGGTAATGTTAAATGTATGCAGAACTTGGGTTTGACTGCACTCGATGTACTGGTCTCCATTAAGTCCCAACTCTGGTTGGAGGCATTTCTGGAAGTTTGATTGCTTTATGTTTGCAAATGTTATTGGATTTATCAATCCTATAAAAGTTGGCTGCTTTGTAGTTGTGCATTTTTGCTTGTGGTTTCACACCAACAGCTGTTATATGAGAATTGCAGTAGGCATCCCTGGTGCCCCGTCCCCAGTCTCTCTCCCTGACTGGGAAGGATGTACTTACCTTAGAGGGTGTGCGACAAAGATTCACTGCACTGGATCACAGGATTGTCCGACGAGGGGAGATTGAGTAGACAAGGCCTATGTTCTCCACAGTTTAGAAGAACTACAGGTGAATCGCATTGAAATATAAAATTCTTGAGGGTTTGACAGCTTAGATGCTGGATGTTTCCCTGGCTGGGGAGTCTAGAACTAGGGATCACAGTCTGAGAATAAGGGGCCGGCCATTTAGGACTGAGATAGGAGAAATTTCTTCAAAGGATTGTGAATCTTTGGAATTTTCTACTCAGAGGTCTGTGAATGCTCAGTCGTTGAACATATTGAAGACAGAATTCGTTAGATTTTTGTATACCAAGGGAAAGTGCAGGAAGGTAGAGTTGGGGGCAAATCAGCCATGGTCTTATTGAATGGTGGTGCCTTGAGGGACCGAATGACCTACTTCTGCTCCAACTTCATGTTCTCTTTCCTGACCCCTCCATGCCTAGTCTCCTTCTGAGATTCCCATACCCACTCTTTCGATGCCTCCATCCAGTTTCCTGCCTCCGCAACCTCCTCCAGCCCCTCTTACTGTCCCTTGACTCCTTCTACTGCATCTCTCCATACCCAGTCTCTATCCTCCAAACTCCTGCATCCCATTTTCCCCAACTCTTCCCTTTCTCCAACTCCCTCTCTTCTCCCAATGGCCCCCTTCCCCAGTCCCTCTCCCCCTCCATTCCATCTCCCTCCCTGTCAATACCCCCATCCTCAGATGCTCCCATCCCACTTCCCCCATCCCCACTCTCCACACAGAATTCAATCATCGCTATCTGTAATTCTCCTCAAAACCCTAAATCCAACCTGACCATATATTCATCCAGCTTTGTTGAAAAAAATATTACCTTTCACATTAACTGCTTTACTGCACAATTCTGCAACAGTGAAAAAATAGTGCCGTACTTGTGTGCTATAATCTGAAGGAGTTGACACTTCTTGTATAGTTTGCAATAGGATGCAGCTGGCTCCAGTTTGAACTGTAGGGCCTTCAATTTCTCTAATGCTGTCTCTATGATCAGGAACCAGCGGATGGGACACTGACAGTGTTCAAGAGCTTATTGAGGTAGCTGTTTAATGCAGGTCCGAGTAATCCATTTAGAATTGAGTATTAGTGTTTGAATCCTCCTTGTGACTGTGATTGTAATGAAATGACCCTATCGTACACATGATCTTGCTATGTGCACGTAAGTGGTACAATTTCTGCAAATGCACAAGTTCAGAATACCCAACATCATGTCACCTTAAAGCGGATGTAAACATTTAAGGTAAATAAATAATGCATTATTTATAATATATTCACAGCACCAGTTAGTCACAAAACACATTTCCGTTTACTAAGTGGATAGTTAAAATATTATCCCAATTGCATCAAAGAGCCATTATGGTAACATCCCATTTCTTCTGCTCCTGGCCACCATGCACCTCAGCACTGAGGGAATATAAAACCCAAAATTTAATTTTTCATCATCCTCTTCATGCTGGGAAAGAACATGATTGGCGTGGATGGAAACTTGAGGGAGAATTTCATGGATAAAAATATGGAATACTGCACTTTCCCTCCCCCATCCAGCAAATGACAGCAACACAATAGCTTAATAACTTGGCGTATTATAATCAGAGGCACGTGCTTATAGTGAATTACACAGTAAATTAAATTCCATTTATTTCATGGGATTCCAAGATTTTTATTGGTGCTTTGGGAAAGGTGTATTCTACAATTCCATCTGGTTTTCCATGAAAATCATAAACAGCCTTAGGCTTAATCCATTATCACCACCATTCTTAAGCAGGGCTACTACACAGGAAGTGAGAGTCCACAATTCCTATACACCGCATCAAAGTTTAAGGTTGGTTTAAGAGAAATGCTCATAGCTTAACCTGAGGCCTTAACCAAAAGCTCTCAGTTCCAAAACAATATCTTTCAGAATATTAGCTCGAGGCCCCATTCTTTAGTTGATTCGACAGATTAATTTTAAAATATATTTGTTTTTGGGATGTGGTCATCACTGTTAAGACAGTATTTATTGCCCATCCCTAGTTGCCCTGAGGGAATTAAGAAGCAATCACCTAGTGTGGAACGACAGTCACATAGAGGCCAAACCAGGTAAAGCTGGCAGGTTCCTATCACTAGTTGACATCAATGACTCAGTTGGGTTTTTGTGACAATTTGGCAGCTTTTATGGTCATTTTGTGGCAATACAAATAACCAAATTTAGTCAGTTTCCATGGTGTCATGACATGAACTCATAATCTTTGGTTGCTAGTTCAATACCATGAACACTAGGTAATCATACCCTATGATGGCCAATCTCAGTCTTTTGGTTTCACTCTACAGATCACCAATACAGACTATTCTACAGTCAATCCTTGATCTGAAGCACTGCTCTAATCCATACATCTTCAAAGACAGTGAAGCTCATGTTGACTGAATCAACTCAACCTGATGTGCTGTGCTATGGCAATGCTATGTGTGAATAAACTGCTGGGCATGTATTCCTTCCCTCAGCTGTTCCATGAGTACACACCACTTGCACCAATAATGGCAATTTATTACCAGTGCTGAACTCCTCATATTGGTATTTATCACGTAGTTATATTTAGTTATATTGGTATTAGACTCTCGATGGGGATGACGGCTGAGAATACTCAAGTGTTGTTGATATGGGGTTAAGTTTAGACTGATCCATTAATGATTGCAGTGTAACCCAGCTGTACCGAACTACCACCCCTCTCGACCTGCCACTGTCTCTAAAGTGTCAGAATACTTGTCTGACATCCAGGACTGAATGAGCAGAAATTTTCTCCAATTAAACATTGATAAGTCCGAAGCTGCTGTATTCAGTCCCTGATACGAAATCTGTCCCCTAGCCACCGACTCCATGCCTTGCCCTAGCAACTGTCTGGGGCTGAACCAGACTGTTTGCAACCTTGGTGTCATATTTGACCCCGAATTGAGCTTCTGACCACATGTCCACACCATTACTAAGACCACCTATTTCCACCTCCATAACTTTGTCCAACTGTGACCCTGCCTCAGCTCATCTTCTACTGAAACCCTCATCCATGTCTTAGTTTCCTCTAGACTTGACTATTCCAATGCATTCCTGGCCAGCCTCCCATGTTCTATCTGCCGTAAACTGGAGGTCATCCAAATCTCTGCTGCCCATGTCCTAACACACTGCCCCATTCATCCATCATCCCTATGCTCGCTCACTTACACTGGCTCCTGGTTGAGCAAAGCGATTTTAAAATTCTCATTCTGGTTTTCAAATCCCACCATGGCCTCATCCCTCCCTGCCTCTGTAACTTTCTCCAGCCGCACAACCCTACGGGATGTCTGTGCTCTTCTAATTCTGGCCTCTGGAGTATCCCCAATTTTAATTGTTAATTGGTAGCTGTGACTTCAGCTGCCAAGATGCTAAGCTCTGGAAGTCCTTTCCTAAATCTTTCCACCTCATTTTCCTCCTTTAAGTCACTTCTAAAAACCTATCTCTTTGACCAAGCTTTTGGTCATCTGACCTAATACCTCCTTATCTGGCTTTGCGTCAAATTTTGCTTTATAACACTCCAGTGAAGCGCCTTGGGACATTTGAGGTACTATATATTTATACATGCTACTATAGTAATTGCTGCAAATTTATTGAGAAATAATTTGTTAATTTCCAGGGAAATCTATGGTCAGTACATTAATGACAGAGCTTATACAGGTTAAAGCCCATGGGCTTTACTCCAGCCAATGATTGAATTTTGCAAATTATCTTTTAGCAAGCAAGAAAATGGAAACAGCAGTAGATGGCAGTGAATTGCAGCAGGCAAGGCTTTTCTCTGTCTGCATGACACTTCTGTCCAATACATCCCAGATTCAAACTCAACAGGGAATTCATTCGCGTAGCACTGCTACTCAACATACGGAGATTCCCCAGGGGCAGGCAGTGCAGCGGGCTGCTACCCCCGCTCCTCACGTGGTGTACTTCATCAATATCTAAGCTAGAAGTGGCGCTATGTGAACAAATTTCTCCCCCATTGTGTTTACAATACTAATGTAAAATCCCTTATGTCTAGACTCAGCTCTTACCAGCTTCCTGCATTCAGGAACCTTCTAAAATGTACACACACAACTTTAAGTTCAAACATATTACTTATAATTTGTAATTCAAGTATTGTATTGTCATTGAGTCATCAATCTGTGCTGAGTGAACTGATCTTAACTGTACAAAATGACTGCAAAACTTTGCCAAATACCACAGAAGCAGTTAGCAGAAATCTGAGAGTCTGAGTGGTGAACTTCTCTGCAGGGGGTTCTGATTTAGTCCACTGCCGACTGCTAACTGGTTCCCAAGAATACACAGATGGCATTTATAAAGTCATGTGGTTTCTCAGCATGGACCCAATGACCAGTTCCAGGAACATGTTGGATAACAGAATTGGGAAATAGCCGCTTGATCTCAGGGTAATCCTTGGAGCTTTGAAAAGAACACAAGAAAATTAATTAACAGAACAGCAAATGTCAGTAATGACAAAGCCTGCACTCCACATACCAGTTGAAGTACACTGCGGCCTCTACAATATTGCACAACACTAAGAATACAGACCATGGTGACTTAGCATCCTAACTGTTGCCCAACTGAGGTCAAACATAACTTGCTTCAGCCCCTATGAACTGGAGGGAAAAATTAAACTTTCTAAATTTGTGGCAGTTAGTGATGATAACTTGTAAAGTAGGCTAATATTAAGGGCAAATTTTGCATCATTTATTATTTTTAATATTATGAGGAAGTATCGGAAATAGGTTGAGCTCATTTCATGTAGAATAAACAAGTTTGTTGATTCACAATTGGCCTCACCTCACTAAGGACTTGGCAGTCTAGCTTCCAAAAAGCAAGGAGGGACACACATATAAGACAACTGTATCCAGTACATCCAAGCGGTCTTACTGTTACAGCCCCTGAGCCATGCTGTTACATAAATAGATATTAGGCATAAAAGCAGACTCTTGATTGTAAGAAATGCAGGTCTACTTATGGGAGATACTGTTGATGATGAGTACAAGAGAACATCTAGTTCAAACCCAAAATTTGTAGCACTGTCTAAGGTGACACATGATGAATGAAAAAGGGGATCTGCACTGGATACTCCTCAGGTACCTAAATGCTGAGTTTAAAGAAACCCAAAATGTATTGCATTCTATACTTCTTTTCTCCATTGTGAAGTCTATTGAGTGCTGTCCTATATTAACGTTGCTATGCAAAGGCTGTGTTATTATTCCAGGAGGCCCGATGCTCCTGCATTGAAGCATCACTTCCCAGAACACCCCAGTGAGGGTCAGTGTGTACAGAGTGTGCATCCTGGACTGAGTACACTCACATAATGAGGCTAAACCTTTTGATTAGCTGGGTCATGAGCAAATTCCGTTAAGTTATACAAGTTCTTACCTGATGTAAGAAGAACTTCCTCCACCCAGAAAGACAGTGGGGGCAGTGTACGGAATGTTGAATTTTGGGAAGGTCGTAATATAATCCATATGGTTTGCAACAGCCTCCAGGTTAACCCTCCAAACATATCGACCGCCACGTTTCACCAAATTAGTCAAGATGAACTGCCTGGTGCGGATATCCTGTAAATGAAAGGCGTTGACAGAGGGTATCACACCAGTGACACACCATTCATTACAGCACTGATGACACTGAAGGACCCCTGAGCAAAGTTTAAATTAAAAAAAAGAGGGCTGAATAATCACCACCCAAAGCTTAGTCTATGGCAGAGTTCAGGGGCGGCCTGGGCTAAGTCACCCACGATCAGTAACAAGTGTAGAGGATTTTCTTTCTTCCCCTGCTCTCCCGAAGGCTGGCATCCTACAATATCCCTCCCTCACAGTCATTCATCGTGCACAAGCCCAGACAGTACGCATAGGGCAGCCTACTCAACTATGCAGGACGTTTGCAGCAAAATTCACAAATTCTGTCAACAATCACTCTCTAGGCTCACATGCGAAGAATAGTTATTCAGCGTGGAATCTTATCCTGGCAATCATTGAGCAACAAGACAGGAGAGACAATTAGAGAGAAGAAAAGCGACATGCCAGACATGAGGGACATGGCAGTGGTAGAATAACCGAGCACAGGTCCAGGGGAGATTGCAGGGAGAAAATAATTCCACACAAGCTCAGGGAAGAAGCAATGAAAGAATAAATCACCCCAGGTCCAGGAAGGATACAGAGATGTAAGACTAACCCAAACTAACCAGACTATACGATGACTTGAGAATAATCTACTGCATGCCCAGGAGAGAAGACAGCTGTGTGTTAACGTGCACATTTTGACAAACAGAAAGAACTCAAAGTTAGTCTCAATGCTGAAAAAGTTAAACAGAGAACTGAACTCTCCGGAGGGTACAATGGCTACCTTGCTCAGCTTATGAAGCACCTTTCAGCTATTCCACCCTGTTCTGATTGTTCACTTTCAAAAACTATCACAGATATGATTGAGACCTTCACCTCAATGTATGGTTGGAGCTGTTGCTCAACTTGGTTTCGTGCAGCAGATCTCGACAAGTCATCATCCACGGTTACTGCCCTCATTGCAGTGATGTATTTTGGGAAAGGAATTTGCGAGATTGTCTGACTGGGAGTGACATCCACCACAACAAGCTTCTCTATCAGTTCTGGCTATGCAGAGACAACAGAGTATTATCACCGCCCCATGGCTGTTATGATAAAGAAGAGTGCATTTCAGGAATCAAGTTTATAATTCTTATCTCTAATGTTTTAACGGGCAAATGCACTGCCTGGCATGGTACTTAGCTAAACAGACCAAATGGTCCTAGCCTGAATTTCCAGTTTGTGCTGAGTTTGCTGATCTCAGCCAGAGCAACTATAGGGCTGGTAAAACTGGCATTATTGCCTTTGGGTTGGGGGAAGAAAAATCAGTGTTCCTGCTCCAGTTTGTTCATCAGTGATCTCTGCCATGAAAGTGCATGTGTAGATATCAAGTATGGATAGGAACAGGCTTGGCTGTAGTGCTACATAGACAAATAGCCCGTTAACACAGCTAAACACTTTGCTATCTTCATCTTTGACAGTTAGGAACTTCAACTGATCCTTCTCATTGCCCTCCCTAGTAAAGGAGCCATGTGCCCAACTGAAGCCTCCAAATGCTGACCCAGCTCAGATAAGCAAACTTGGCACACAACAGAGATCAAAACCTGATAACTTTTATATATGGCTTAGTGCTGCACTGGGCAGTGCCTTCAAGCACCAAGCCATTGGGGAAACATGCAATGCCATTATTAACCAAAGTGAATAGTAACAAGCTCATTTGATATCTTCTCTGCTGTCAATCAAACATACTCTTAGCAGTGCCGTTGTCATAGCAACCTTGCCACCCATGCTGTGCCCAATCAGAATACACTTTGGGAGCTGTAACGTGTCCAGCAAGTTCTGAAGATCCAAGCTCATTGCTTCATAGGTCATCACTGGACTGTGTCCACTACCACCATGGTTACGGTTATCCACTGTCACCACCTGGTTAGACAAGAGAATATGGTCGTAATTTGACTGTAAATAGACTGAATATCTGTCTTTACGCCTTTCACAAAGCACAGTGAACTACAACACTGGGATAGGCCCACACATTCACTGATTCTGCTGTATTCAGGTTTTTACTGCATAAAAGAGATTGGTATAAGTAGTGGAGTTTGGACACAATTCTCCCATAACTCACCATCCTGCCTGTCCGCTGAACCAATGCCTTGGCTATCGAATAAAAATTTGATTTGCTGCCGAAAAGTCCATGGAGGAAGACCAGGGGAGTCTCTGTGCTTCTACCATTCATTTACATCATAGGCCAGGTCCACGGGTCTAAAGGAAACAGAACAACTCGCCAATTAACTCACTGAAAAATCTGTAACAAAATCACCTTATCATAGATTCATTAACAGGAACCATAGAATGAAGCAGTAATGGTGCAGACATCAAAAGACTAGTACAGCAAGTTACAGGAAAATAAACCCCAGCTCTCAGACCCTCTAGATCCAGTGCACTGACTAACCCTCTGCTCTGACCCTCCAAATCAGCCCACTGACCAATCCCTGCAAACTGACCATCCAGATCCATCCCATTGACCAATCCCCTGCAGACCTACCCTCCGGATCCATCTCGGTGACCAATCCCCTGGTATCACAATTCAACCCCTCCACAGGTCAGTCCCCCGGTACAGTGCTGAACCTGCCTATCACTGTCAATGCCGGCCTGGTTCGAATCGGGTCTAAGCGTCGATTTGGCTGCAGATCCAGAGACTGGCCAGTCAAACAGCGTTAGATTGGGGCGCCGCCGGTGAAATCAGACAGAGCAGAGCGGCCTGGCCTCGGCGCTGGGGTCTAAACTATCCGATACTCCCGAAAGAGTTAAAGCCCTTTTAACCGGGCCCCAGCCTCACTCACTTCGCCGCTGACTCCCCACTCGCCCCTCTGATTGGGGCCGGGAGACGGGTCCCCAATGCCCCGGCCCAGCGGCAACTTCTCAACAACAGGCCGCACATGGCACAGCTGCTGCCGCGACCCGGCCGTCACCAGAGAAACTGGCGCAATTCTGATGATGTCACTGGGCCAGACAGCGCCTCCTGGCGGTGACATGAAGAATCTCCTCGCACCTAGGGTTGCAGTAATGGTGCAGACATCAAAACCCTCCAGGATTGCCCTGGATTAGAGACTAATCTCCCAGATGCTGCTGTGTGTTTTTAATTTGAACCGTTTTGTTTATTAGTTATCAAAATATTGGGCACGATGAGAAAGGTTTCTAATAGTCTGAGGAAGAGACTATTCGCTTTCTGATGGACCTGGATCAGGCGATCAATGATGGGAGGTTAGGGACACCTCTCGGACTATGTCCATGAACTGACCACCCGAACTCTCTTTCCCAATTTTTTTATAGTTTAATTGCAACAAAATATGCAATCTAAATACAATTATGATGTTCTTCAAGACCTTGAGACATGTTGTCACTTCCCAAATCCGTGCCTATCTCTCCCAGAACTCCAATCTGGTTTCTGTCCCTGCCACAATATCAAAATGTCTCTTATCAAAGTCACAACTGACATCCTATGTGACTGTGACAAAGGTATAAACTATCCTTCCTCATCCTTCTTGACCTGTCTGTAGCTTTTGAAGTAATTAATCACACCATCTAATGCCTCTCCACCATTGTCCAGCTTTGTGGGACTGCGCTCGCCTGGTTCCATTCTTATCCATCTAATCATGGCCAGAGAATAACCTGCATTGGCTTCTCTTCCTTCTCCCGTATCACTACCTCTGATGTTCCCCAGGATCTATTGTTGGACCCCCTGCCCCTCCTATTTCTCATCTACATGCTTCCCTTGGCGACATTATCCGAAAATACAATGTCAGTTTCCAAGTATATGCTGATGGCACCCAGCTCTATCTCATGACCACCTTGCTCAATCTCTCCAATGTCTCTACATTATCAGACTGTTTGTCCAACATCCAGTACTGGATGAGCATAATTTTCCTCCTATTAAATATTGGGAAGACTGAAACCATTGTCTTCAGTCCCCACTCCAAACTCTAAAATAAAAGCAAAATACTGCGGATGCTGGAAATCTGAAATAAAAACAAGAAATGCTGGAACCACTCAGCAGGTCTGGCAGCATCTGTGGAAAGAAAAAGCAGAGTTAACGTTTCGGGTCAGTGACCCTTCTTCCGAACTGACAAATATTAGAAAAGTCACAGGTTATAACCTGTGGATTTTCTAATATTTGTCAGTTCCGAAGAAGGGTCACTGACCCGAAACGTTCCTGTGACTTTTCTAATATTTGTCAGTTCCGAAGAAGGGTCACTGACCCAAAACGTTCCTGTGACTTTTCTAATATTTGTCAGTTCCGAAGAAGGGTCACTGACCCGAAACGTTAACTCTGCTTCTCCGTCCACAGATGCTGCCAGACCCACTCCAAACTCCATTCCCTAGACACCAATTCTATTCCTCTCCCTGACAACTGTCTGAGGCTGAACCAGACCGTTCGCAACCTTGGTGTCGTATTTGACCCCAAGATGAGCTTCCAACCACATATCTGCATTGTCACGAAGATAGCCTATTTCCACCTCTGTAACATTGACTCCGCCCCTATCTCAGCTCATTTTATTCATTCGGGGGGATGTGGGTGTCGCTGGCTAGGCCAGTATTTATTGCCCATCCCTAATTGCCCTTGAGAAGGTGGCGGTGAGCTGCCTTCTTGAACTGCTGCAGTCCTTGTGGTGTTGGGAAGGGGGTTCCAAGATCTTGACTCAGCGACTGAAGGATTGGTGATATAGTTCCAAGCTAAGATGGTGTGTGGCTAGGAGGGGAACTTGCAGGTGGTGGTGTTCATATGCATTTGCTGTCCTTGTCCTTCTAGGTGGTAGAGGTCGCGGGTTTGGAAGGTGCTGTCGAAGGAGCCTTAGTGAGTTGCTACTCTGTATCTTGTATATGGTACACACTGCTGCCACTGTGTGTCGGTGATGAAGGGAGTGAATGTTGAAGGTTGTACATGGGGTGCCAATCAAAGTGGGCTGCTTTGTCCTGGAATGGTATCGAGCTTCTTGAGTGTTGTTGGAGCTGCATCTATCCAGGCAAGTGGAGAGTATTCCATCACACTCCTAACTTGTGCCTTGTAGTTGGTGGACAGGCTTTGGGGAGTCAGGAGGTGAGTTACTTGCCGCAGAATTCCCAGCCTCTGACCTGCTTTTGTAGCCACAGCATTTATGTGGCTTGTCTAGTCAGTTTCTGGTCAATCATGACCCCAGGATGTTGATAGTGGGGGATTCAGTGATGGTAATGCCATTGAACATCAAGGGGAGATGGTTAGATTCCCTCTTATTTGCGATGGTCGTTGCCTGGCACTTGCGTGGTGCCAATGTTACTTGCCACTTATCAGCCCAAGCCTGGATGTTGTCCAGGTTTTGCTTCTCATGGACATGGGCTGCTTCAGTATCTGAGGAGTCATGAATGGTGCTGAACATTGTGCAATCATCAGCGAACATCCCCACTTCTGATCTTATGATGGAGAGAAGGTCATTGATGAAGCAGCTGAAGATGCTTGGGCCTAGGGCACTCCCCTGAGGAACTCTTACAGTGATGTCCTGGGACTGAAATGATTGACCTCCAACAACCACATTTTCCTTTGTGCTAGATATGACCCCCAACCAGCAAAGAGTTTTCCCCCGATTCCCATTGACTCCAGTTTTGCTAGGGCTGCTTGATGCCAAACTCGGTTAAATGCTGCCTTGATGTCAAGCGCAGTCATTCTCACCTCACCTCTAGAGTTCAGTTCTTTTGTCCATGTTTGGACCAGGGCTGCTGCTGAAACCCTCATCCATGTCTTTGTTACCTCTAGGCTTGACTATTCCAACACACTCTCATGTTCTACCTTTGTAAACTTGAGGTTATGCAAAGCTCTGCTGCCTGTATCCTAACGTGCACAAATCCCGTTTCACCCATCACCTCTGTGCTCGCTCAGTTACATTGCCTCCTGGTTAAGCAATGTCTCGATTTTAAAATTCTGACCCTTGATTTCAAGTCCCTTTATGGTTTTGCTCTGCCCTATCTCAGTAATCTCCTCCATCCCAACAACCCTCCATCTATCCATCTACGCTCCTCTAATTCTGGCCTCTTGAATATCCCTAATTTTAATTGCTCCATCATATATGCTTATGTAGCTCAATATCACATTTTATTTCTGTAATATGCCTGTAAAGCATCTTGGGATGTTTTATTCCGTTAATGGTGCTATATAAATACAAATTGTTGTTTTGATTTTGCTTGAGACAGATACTGTCTTAACAAATGTGGCCACTAGATGGCATGACTTTCAACAGAATCATCCAGTGATTTTGTTTTTGTTTTTGCATCCAGTGATACTGCTGGGACAGCTTGGAGGCGGGTCCTCAGCACTGGGCAATTAATTGCCGATCGCAATTGTTGACAACGCGATCGGTAGGTGGCGCTGTTTTGGCACAAAAGAGGGGGAGGGAGAAAGAGGGGGAGCAAGAGGGGAGAGGGAGGGAGGGGGGAGAAAGAGGGGGAGGGAGGAGAAAGAGGGGAGGGAGGGGGGAGAAAGAGGGGGAGGGAGGGAGGGGGGAGAAAGAGGGGGAGGGAGGGAGGGAGGGGGAGAAAGAGAGGGAGGGAGGGAGGAGAAAGAGAGGGAGGGAGGGAGGAGAAAGAGAGGGAGGGAGGGAGGGGGGAGAAAAGAGGGGGAGGGGGGAGAAAGAGGGGGGGGAGGGAGAGGGAGGGAGGGGGGGAGAAAGAGGGAGGGGGAGTGGGGGGAGGGAGGGGGAGTGGGGGGAGAAAGAGGGAGGGGGAGTGGGGGGAGAAAGAGGGAGAGGGAGAGGGAGAGGGGGGAGACAGAGGGAGAGAAAGAGGGAGGGGGAGTAGGGGGAGTGGGGGAGAAAGAGGGAGAGGGAGGGGGGGAGGGAGAGGGAGGGGGGGAGAAAGAGGGAGGGGGAGTGGGGGGAGAAAGAGGGAGGGGGAGTGGGGGGAGAAAGAGGGAGGGGGAGTGGGGGGAGAAAGCGGGAGGGGGAGTGGGGGGAGAAAGAGGGAGAGGGAGGGGGGGAGGGAGAGGGAGGGGGGGAGAAAGAGGAAGAGGGAGGGGGGGAGAAAGAGGGAGAGGGAGGGGGGGAGAAAGAGGGAGGGGGAGAAAGAGGGAGGGGGAGTGGGGGGAGAAAGAGGGAGGGGGAGTGGGGGGAGAAAGAGGGAGGGGGAGTGGGGGGAGAAAGAGGGAGAGGGAGGGGGGGAGAAAGAGGGAGGGGGAGAAAGAGGGAGGGGGAGTGGGGGGAGGGAGAGGGAGGGGGGGAGAAGGGGGGGGAGAAAGAGGGAGGGGGAGAAAGAGGGAGGGGGAGTGGGGGGAGCAAGAGGGAGGGGGAGTAGGGGGAGTGGGGGGAGAAAGAGGGAGGGGGAGTGGGGGGAGAAAGAGGGAGGGGGAGTGGGGGGAGAAAGGGGGAGGGGGGGAGAAAGAGGGAGAGGGAGGGGGGGAGAAAGAGGGAGAGGGAGGGGGGGGAGAAAGAGGGGGAGGGGGGGAGAAAGAGGGAGAGGGAGGGGGGGGAGAAAGAGGGAGAGGGAGGGGGGGAGAAAGAGGGAGAGGGAGGGGGGGAGAAAGAGGGAGGGGGGAGAAAGAGGGAGAGGGAGGGGGGAGAAAGAGGGAGAGGGAGGGGGGGAGAAAGAGGGAGAGGGAGGGGGGAGAAAGAGGGAGAGGGAGGGAGAAAGAGGGAGGGAGGGGGAGAAAGAGGGAGCGGGAGGGGGGAGGGAGAGGGAGGGGGGGAGAAAAGAGGGAGGGAGAGGGAGGGGGGAGAAAGAGGGAGAGGGAGGGGGAGAGAGAGGGAGGAGGGGGGAGAAAGAGGGGAGGGGGAGGGGGAGGGGGGAGAAAGAGGGAGAGGGGGAGGGGGGAGAAAGAGGGAGAGGGGGGAGAGAGGGAGGGGGGAGAAAGGGGGAGAGGGGGAGGGGGGAGAAAGAGGGAGAGGGGGAGGGGGGAGAAAGAGGGAGAGGGGGAGGGGGGAGAAAGAGGGAGAGGGGGAGGGGGGAGAAAGAGGGAGGGGGAGGGGGGAGAAAGAGGGAGGAGGGGAGGGGGAGAAAGAGGGAGGGGGAGGGGGAGGGGGGAGAAAGAGGGAGAGGGAGGGGGGGAGAAAGAGGGAGGGGGAGGGGAGGGGGGAGAAAGGGGGAGGGGGGGAGAAAGGGGGAGAGGGACGGGGGGGAGAAGGGGAAAGGGGGAGGGGGAAGGGGGAGAAAGGGGGAGGGGAGGGACGGGGGGGGAGAAAGGGGGAGGGGGGGAGAAAGGGGGTGGGGGAGGGGGGAGAAAGGGGGAGGGGAAGGGGGGGAGAAATGGGGAGGGGAAGGAGGGGAGAAAGAGGGAGGGGGAGGGGGAGGGGTGGGAAGGGGGGAGAAAGAGGGAGGGGGAGGGGGAGAAAGGGGGGGAGAAAGAGGGAGGGGGAGGGGGGAGAGGGACGGGGGGGAGAAAGAGGGAGGGGGAGGGAGGGGGGGAGAAAGGGGGAGGGCGAAGGGGGGAGAAAGGGGGGGGAGAAAGTGGGAGGGGGAGGGGGAGGGGGGAGAGGGACGGGGGGGAGAAAGAGGGAGGGGGAGGGGGGAGAGGGACGGGGGGGAGAAAGGGGGAGAGGGACGGGGGGAGAAAAGGGGGGAGGGCGGGGGTAGGGGGAGGGGGGAGAAAGAGGGAGGGGGAGGGGGGGAGAAAGAGGGAGGGGGAGGGGGGGAGAGGGAGGGGGAAGGGGGGGAGAAAGAGGAGGGGGAGGGGGGGGAGAAAGGGGGAGGGGGGAGAAAGAGAAAGGGGGAGGGGGAGGGGCGAGGGGGGAGAAAGAGGGAGGGGGAGGGGGGAGAAAGAGGGAGGGGGGAGAAAGGGGAGGGGGGAGAAAGAGGGAGGGGGAAGGGGGGAGAAAGAGGGAGGGGGAGGGGGGAGAAAGGGGGAGGGGGGAGAGGGACGGGGGGAGAAAGAGGAGGGGGGGGAGAAAGAGGAGGGGGGAGGGGGGAGAAAGAGGGAGGGTGGAGAAAGGGGGAGGGGGACGGGGGGGGAGAAAGGGGGAGGGGGGAGAAAGGGGGAGGGGGAGGGGGGAGAAGGGGGAGGGGGGAGAAAGGGGGAGGGGGGAGAAAGGGGGAGGGGGGACGGGGGGGAGAAAGGGGGAGGGGGACGGGGGGAGGGGGGTAGAAAGGGGGAGGGGGGACGGGGGGGAGAAAGGGGGAGATGGACGGGGGGGAGAAAGGGGAAGGGGGAGAGAAAGGGAGGGGGAGAGGGAGAGAAAGGGAGGGGGGAGAGAGGGGGAGGGGGGGAGGGGGAGAGAAAGGGGGAGGGAGGGGTAGAGAAAGGGGGAGGGGGAGGGGGGGAAGGGGGAGAGAAAGGGGGAGGGGGGGAGAGAGGGGGAGGGGGAAGGGGGAGAGAAAGGTGAGGGGTGACGGGGGAGAGAAAGGGGGAGGGGGAGAGAAAGGGGGGAGGGGGAGAGAGATGGGGAGGGAGAGGGAGAGGGGGAGGGGGAGAGAAAGGGGGAGGGGAGAGAAAGGGGGAGGGGGAAGGGGGAGAGAAAGGGGGGAAGGGGGAGAGAAGAGGGGGAGGGGGAGAGGAAGGGGGGAGGGGGAGAGGAAGGGGGGAGGGGGGGAGAGAAAGGGGGGAAGGGGGAGAGGAAAGAGGGGGAGGGGGGAGAGGGAGGGGGGGGAGAAAGGGGGAGGGGTGAAGGGGGAGAGAAAGGGGGAGGGGAGAGAAAGGGGGAGGGGGAGGGGAGAGAAAGGGGGAGGGGGGAAGGGGGAGAGAAAGGGGGGAAGGGGAAGAGAAAGAGGGGGAGGGGGAGAGGAAGAGGGGAGGGGGGAGAGAAAGGGGGAAGGGGGAGAGGGGGAGGGGGGAGAGGGGGAGGGGAGAGAAAAAGGGGGGAGGGGGAGAGAAAGGGGGAAGGGGGAGAGAAAGGGGGGAAGGGGAGAGAAAGGGGGAGGGGGAGAGAAAGGGGGGGGAGGGGGAGAAAGGGGGGAGGGGGGAGAGAAAGGGGGGAGGGGGAGAGAAGGGGGGAGGGGGAGAGAAAGGGGGAGGGGGAGGGGGAAGGGGGAGAGAAAGGGGGGACGGTGGAGAGAAAGAGGAGAAGGGGGGAAGGGGAGAGAAGGGGGGAAGGGGGAGAGAAAGGGGGGAGGGGGAGAGAAAGGGGGGAAGGGGGGAGAGAAAGGGGGAGGGGGAGGGGGAGGGGGGAAGGGGAGAGAAAGGGGGGAGGGGGAGGTGGAGGGGGGGAGGGGGAGAGAAAGGGGAGGGGGAGGTGGAGGGGGGAAGGGGGAGAGAAAGGGGGAGGTAGAGAGAAAGGGGGAGGTGGAGGGGGAGAGAAAGGGGGAGGTGGAGAGAAAGGGGGAGGGGGAGAGAAAGGGGGAGGTGGAGGGGGAAAGGGGGAGGTGGAGGGGGGAAGGGGGAGGGGGAGAGAAAGGGGAGGTGGAGGGGGGAGGGGGAGAGAAAGGGGAGGTGGAGGGGGAAAGGGGGAGAGAAAGGGGGGAAGGGGAGAGAAAGGGGGAGGGGGAGGGGGAGAGAAAGGGGGAGGGGAGAGAGAAAGGGGGAGGTGGAGGGGGAAAGGGGGAGAGCAAGGGGTTGGAGGGGGGCCAGGGGGAGAGAAAGGGCGGAGGTGGAGGGCGGGGAAGGGGGAAGGGAAAGGGGAGGGGGAGGGGGTGAGAGAGGGGGAGGGGGAGATAGAAAAGGAGAGGGTGGATAGAAAGGGGGAGTGGGGAGAGAAAGGGGGAGGGGGGAGGGGGAGAAAGGGGGGAGGGGGAGGGGGAGAAAGGGGCAGAGGGGAGAGAAAGGGGGGAGGGGGGAGAAAGGGGGAGGGGGAGGGGAGAGAAAGGGGTGGGGGTGAGAGGGGGAGGGGAGGGGGGAGAAAGGGGGAGAGGGGAGAAAGGGGAGGGGGGAGAGGGGAGAAAGGGGGAAAAAGAGGGAGGGGGAAAAAGAGGGAGGGGGAGAAAGGGGGAAAAAGAGGGAGGGGAGAGGGGAGAAAGGGGGGAAAAAGAGGGAGGGGGAGAAAGGGGGAAAAAAGAGGGAGGGGGAAAAAGAGGGAGGGGGAAAAAGAGGGAGGGGGAGAGGGGAGAAAGGGGGAAAAAAGAGGGAGAGGGAGGGGGAGGAAAGGGGGAGGGGGGAGAGGGGAGAAAGGGGGAGTGGGAGGGGGGAAGAAAGAGGGAGGGGGAGGGGGGAGAAAGGGGTGAGAAAGGGGGAGGGGGGAGAAAGAAGGGGGGGGAGAAAGAGGGAGAAGGAGGGGGGGATAAAGAGGTGAGGGGGGGATAAAGAGGAAGAGGGGGAGAAAGAGGGAGGGGGAGAGGGGGAGAAAGAGGGAGAGGGAGGGGGGAGAAGAGGGAGGGGGAGGGAGGGAGAGGGAGGGGGGGAGAAAGAAGGAGAGAGAGAGGGGGAGAAAGAGGGAGGGGGGATAAAGAGGGAGAGGGAGGGGGGGAGAAAGAAGGAGAGAGAGAGGGGGAGAAAGAGGGAGGGGGGAGGGAGAAAGATGGAGAGGAGGGAAGGGGGGAGAAAGATGGAGAGGGGGAGGGGGGAGGGAGAAAGAGGGAGGAGGGGGGAGAAGGGGGGAGGGAGAAAAGAGGGAGGAGGGGGAGAAGGGGGGAGGGAGAAAGAGGGAGGAGGGGGAGAAATGGGGAGGGGGAGAAATGGGGGAGGGGGGAGGAAGAGGGAGGGGGGAGGGAGAAAGAGGTATGGGGGTAGGGAGAAGATGGAGGGGGAGGGAGAAAGAGGGAGGGGGGGAGGGAGAAAGATGGAGGGGGGAGGGAGAGGAGGGAAGGGGGAGAAAAGATGGAGGGGGGAGGGAGAAAGAGGGAGAGGGAGGGGGGGAGAAAGAGGAGAGGGAGGGGGGGGAGAAAGAGGGAGAGGGAGGGGGGGGAGAAAGAGGGAGGGGGATAAGAGGGAGGGGAGGGAGGGGGAGAAAGAGGGAGGGGGGGATCAAAGAAGGGAGGGGGGGATAAAGAGGAAGAGGGGAGAGAAAGAGGGAGGGGGAGAGGGGGAGAAAGAGGGAGAGGGAGGGGGGGAGAAAGAGGGAGGGGGAGGGAGGGAGGGGGGCGTCAGGGAGAGGGGGGGAGAAAGAAGGAGAGAGATGAGGGGGAGAAAGGGAGGGGGGAGAAAGAGGAGGGGGAGGGAGGAAGATGGAGGGGGGAGGGAGAGGAGGGAAAGGGGGAGAAAGATGGAGGGGGGGAGGGAGGAGGGAGGAGGAGGGGGAGAAGGGGGGAGGAGAAAGAGGGAGGAGGGGGAGAAAGGGGGGAGGAAGAGGGAGGGGGGAGGGAGAAAGAGGTATGGGGGGAGGGAGAAGATCGGTTGGGGGAGGGAGAAAGAGGGAGGGAGGGAGGGAGAAAGATGGAGGGGGGAGGGAGAGGAGGGAAAGGGGGAGAAAGATGGAGGGGGGAGGGGTGAGGGCGAGGAGGGAGGGGGGAGAAAGAGGGAGGAGGGGGGAGAAGGGGGGAGGGAGAAAGAGGGAGGAGAGGGGGGGAGAAAGGGGGGGAGGGAGAAAGAGGTAGGGGGGAGGGAGAAAGATGGAGGGGGGAGGGAGTAAGAGGGAGGAGGGGGGAGAAGGGAGGAGGGGGAGAAAGAGGGAGGGGGAGAAGAGAGAGAGGGGGAGAAAGAGGGAGGGGGGAGAAAGAGGGAGGGGGGAGAAAGAGGGAGAGTGGAGAAAGAGGGAGAGGGAGGGGTAAGGAAGGGGGGGAGAAAGGGGGAGGGGTAAGGAAGGTGGGGGGAGAGAGAGGGAGGGGAGAAGAAAGAGGGAGGGAGAGGGGAGAAGGAGGGGGGAGGACGGGGGGGATAAGGAAGAGGGGAGGGGGAGAAGAGGAGAGGGAGGGGTAAGGAAGGGGGGAGAAGAGGGAGGGGGTAAGGAAGGGGGGGAGAAAAGAGGGGTCAGAGGGAGGGGGCTAAGGAAGGGGGGGGAGAGGGGGAGGGAGAAGGGGAGGGGTAAAGGAAGGGGGAGGAGGGAGAGAGTGGGGGGAGAGGGAGGAAGGGAGAGGGAGGGAGAGCTGGGTTCGGAAGGGGAGCCAGGGAGGGAGGGCCGGGCGGGGGAAAGGGCGAGGAGAGTGGGGGGGGGGGGGGGAGCAGCGGAACGGAAAGAGGAGTGCCTTTTTCTAGTGCATGCGCCATAACCCACCACCCAGCAACAGACTTACTGGCCAGTGCCCTGGACCCGGTGACACCAAGGACTTCGCACGCTTGCTCCCCGCGGCTCTCTACGGCCTCTCGCTTCCGGCCCTCTCCATTCAGCCGTTCCCTCCAGCTACGGATGCCCAATCCAGTTGCTTTCTCCCCGACCCAGTTGCTATTCTCTACTTCTCCACAGTACTTCAGGCATTGCAAACTGTTTGGTCACTGCATTTTGCATGCTCCCTCTCCCCACCCCTCCCCGCTCTCCCCACCCCTCCCCCTCTTCACCCACCCCTCCCCCTCTTCACCCACCCCTCCCTCTACCCCCCCACCATAGTTGAATATCTGAAGTGCAGTTGCAAAGTCGGGGAAATAGCATGCAAAACAAAACCTCAACAATTCTGGGTTTAATTATTGAAAAGTTGTATTAAGTTCATTAAGTATCCGAGGAACTGTTGTGCATGGATACATGAGTGTTGTGTCCAGCATTCCCGTTAGACAGACAGGCCGAGTCTCTGCTATGCACAGCTAAAGAGATTGTTCCTGGAGAGCCTTTTGGTGAATGAACGCTTGGCTCTCTATTCCACTACTGTATTGTCCATGTGAAGAAGGCAAAGTCACAAGAGTCTGAGCTCAGTCTATTCTTGGTGAATGTTCCCACAAGCGCATCCCAATGTGCACTCCCAATTCATCCATAAATGCAATGTTCCTTTCCACATCGTGACAAGCTCCGCAGCATGATCCAGTTGCCTTCATTGCTTGAATGCTGACCTTAAGTCTCGAGGATTGTTTTCTCGACGGCATGTTTTACATGAAAAGAAATAAAGCAAATCAGAGTCAGAGCTTGCCTCCCTCCATCCACTGAAATTACTGTTGTGCACACCTTTTTAAGTTCTGCAGTGAAGGCACCAATTGATAACGTCACCAATTAAGCACTTATTACCCACCTCAGATGCAGGAATCAGCACATCCTTGCGTCCTCTCCTGCACTGCCTCCTTTGCTTGAATGCCGTCCTTAAGTGTCAAGGATTGTTTTCTCAAGGGCATGTTTTACATGAAAGGAAATAAGAAAAGAACATCAGTGTCAGAGCTTCCCTCCCTCCAATGGAATTACTGTTGAGCATGCTTTGTGTTCTGCGGTAAAGGCATGTACTTGATAACACCGCCAATGAATCACTTAGTACCCACCTCAGCTGTAGGAGGCAGGATGATGTTACTGCCCCTATCTCGTGATGGTTCAATGCTGCTCTCAGGGACAACATGAATGATTTGAGGGTGCTGGAAAAGAAGCACATTTCTTTTGGGCTATGAACATAAAGCTGGCCATTTAGCCCAGCGGTTCCCTGCTAGTGGTTATGTTACTCGTGCGTCTTTCCATCCATTCCCATTTAATCCTGTCTACTACTATCACCAGTTGTTGTTCACAGCAAGAGCATTCACATTTGTGCTACCACTGGACATGGCATGCTTGTTTCTTTTAGTGCTCAGTCTCTTCTTGCTGAATGTTCCCCAAGTGCTTGACCCCTTTGGACGCCCTCTCTGCTTGACAGGCAGCAGCTGGCAATTGCGGAGTCTCACAAGGCTCTGCATGGTTGTTTCAACGTCGGATGGGGAAAACAGGTGGCTGTGTGTCCATGAGCACTGCCCTGATGGGTGTAGGAGCAGGTAACTGTGTGTCCATGAGCACTGCTCTGATGGGTGTAGGAGCAGGTAACTGTGTGCCCATGTGCACTGCTCTGATGGGTGTAGGAGCAGGTAACTGTGTGCCCATGTGCACTGCCCTGATGGGTGTAGAAGCAGGTAACTGTGTGTCCATGAGCACTGCTCTGATGGGTGTAGGAGCAGGTAACTGTGTGCCCATGTGCACTGCCCTGATGGGTGTAGGAGCAGGTAACTGTGTGTCCATGAGCACTGCTCTGATGGGTGTAGGAGCAGGTAACTGTGTGCCCATGTGCACTGCCCTGATGGGTGTAGGAGCAGTAAACTGTGTGTCCATGAGCACTGCTCTGATGGGTGTAGGAGCAGGTAACTGTGTGCCCATGTGCACTGCCCTGATGGGTGTAGGAGCAGGTAACTGTGTGCCCATGTGCACTGCCCTGATGGGGTGTAGGAGCAGGTAACTGTGTGTCCATGAGCACTGCTCTGATGGGTGTAGGAGCAGGTAACTGTGTGCCCATGTGCACTGCTCTGATGGGTGTAGGAGCAGGTAACTGTGTGTCCATGAGCACTGCTCTGATGGGTGTAGGAGCAGGTAACTGTGTGCCCATGTGCACTGCCTCTGATGGGTGTAGGAGCAGGTAACTGAGTGTCCATGAGCACTGCTCTGATGGGTGTAGGAGCAGGTAACTGTGATGTGCCCATGTGCACTGCTCCTGATGGGTGTAGGAGCAGGTAACTGTGTGCCCATGTGCACTGCCCTGATGGGTGTAGGAGCAGGTAACTGTGTGTCCCATGAGCACTGCTCTGATGGGTGTAGGAGCAGGTAACTGTGTGCCCATGTGCACTGCCCTGATGGGTGTAGGAGCAGGTAACTGTGTGCCCAATGTGCACTGCCTGATGGGGTGTAGGAGCAGGTAACTGTGTGCCCATGAGCACTGCTCTGATGGGTGTAGGAGCAGGTAACTGTGTTGCCCATGTGCACTGCCCTGATGGGTGTAGGAGCAGGTAACTGTGTGCCCA